>NC_050075.1:109026225-109294577 GCF_009764565.3 Dermochelys coriacea
GATAACAAGGAGTCTGATGGCACCTTAAAGACTAACAGGATTTACTTGGGCATAAGCTTTCATGGGTAAAACACCACTTCACTCCATGCATCTGAAGAAGTGGTGTTTTACCCATGAAAGCTTATGCCAAAATAAATCTGTTAGTCTTTAAGGTGCCACCAGACTCCTTGTTTTTGTGGATACAGACTAACACAGCTACCCCCTGATACTTGACAGCAATTGATATTTACTTTCTTTGTAAAGCACTTTGAGATCTAAAGATGAAAAGTGCATTCAGAGTCCTCAGCAGCCAGCATGAATTAATTTTGCAGCCTTGTCTCACTGTTACCTGCCCTGGGCTGGGTTCTCCTGTGGCGTGCCAGGCAGCATGCTGATTTTAAGTGCCAAGAAGGCAGGGGAGAGGCTGATTACAGTTAATCTTTAAACCAGCTCCATTTACCTTTCACCTTTTCACATTCACTCTCCATTTTCACCTTCCACTCCCACAATACACAGACCTAAGAAGAAGGCAAGAGGCAGCAGGCGGCCAGGCTCAGCTCCTAAGGTAACTGCCAGGCCTTCCCCCTTAGCAGGGAACATTTGGGATGGGTGGGGGTGTCAAGAAGGAGGTGGAAGGACAAAGCTCATTTCTGGTTTCCTGGTCAGATCCCCAGTGCAGATGGCGTCTGTGGGCTCTCTCTGCTGAGGAAGTTACAAGCATCTGTTCTGGGAGTAGAGGTGACAGTGACCTGTGTTTGAGGGCCAGTACCAGCAAGTCCGTTTTCCAGCACAGTGACAAAGCAGCCTCTACGTTTCTGCTTGTGCTGAGGCTTCCAGGTGTGGTTGCAAACTGCGCTGAGGAGTGTGACCACCTGCTCTGCTGGTGCAAATGCAGTCTGCAACCACAGTGCCATAGTCTGCACAGGCTGGCACAATTTTAGAGTCCACATCTGAAAACCTAGCTCTGTAACCAGCTTGCCAGGGGAAGCCTCCTCCAGCATCCAATGTAAGCTAAGCCTGTCCCCTAGATCCTGGCTCCAGGACTCTTCTCACCCCCTTCTCTTCTACACACACCCCAGGGCACCTCCTGCCTCAGCTCTTTCCACCCCAGAGAGTCAATAAATGAGGGACTGGACCCCAAAATTCTGAAACTTAAAAACAAATACCGCTTGTATTTGTTGTTCAGCTGTTGAACTCCCCCTGCTCACCCGCAGCATGTGTGTGAGAATTACTGGGGCCAATGCTACCAAACTTATTCAGGGGATTTTGGCCCCTGCAGCAGGAGCTCTCACCCCACATCTGCCCATCCTCCAAGTCATTCTGAACCCCCAGCAATTTGTTGTGCCCCCACAACCACCCAGCCCCAACATCAGTTCTACCCAAGTCCAGCCCCACTGCTCCTGTAGGCAGCTCCAGGGCTCTCCTCCCCCATAGTCTGGGTGGGGCAGGGAGGGGAGGAGCAGAGATCCCACTTTGCTCACTGGAGTAGCATGGGGTGAGGGTAAGGGGCAGGGCTCCCCCTGCTGGCCACTCCCCTCTCATGAGAAAGGCCTAGAACAGTGGCTCTCAACCTAGCCAGACTATTGTACCCATTTCAGGAGTCGGATTTGTCTTGCATATCCCAAGTTTTACCTCACTTAAAAACTACTTGCTTACAAAATCAGACATAAAAATACAAAAATGGCACAGCATGTTGCTGACAAATTGCTTACTTTCTCCTTTTTACCATATACTTATAAAATAAATCAATTGAAATATGAATATTGTACTTACATTTCAGCGTATAGTCTATAGGACAGTATAAACAAGTCATTGTCTGCAAGCAATTTTAGTTTGTACTGACTTCACTAGTGCTTTATATGTAGCCTGTTGTAAAACTAGGTAAATATCTAGATGAGTTGATGTTCCCCAGGGGAACACATATCCCCTGACTGAGAACCACTGAAATAAAAGACTCCAGAGTGGGGTTGGGGCAGCTCTGACTTGCTTCCTACCACAGTCCTGATTGGTTGATTTATGCACTGGTCTGCCTCCTTGGGAAGAGCCACCAATCAGAGTGCAGTGCCCCCCCCCCCGTGGAGCTGAAATTCACCATGTAGAGACTGGGGCTTGAGCCCTGGGACTTAGCAACATTGCTGCCCCCTGACCCTCCCCCTCAGCACTGATCCTTCCCCCTCGATGCTGTCCCCTGACCCTTCCCCTGCCTCACCCCCCTCAGTGCTGCCATTTCTCTGACCCTCCCCCCCGAGCACTGCCCCCTGCCCCACTCCCCATCAGCACTGCCCTGTTTCCCTGCCTCACTCCCCCAGCACTGCCCCCTGATCTCCTGCCACACCCCCAGCATAGCCCCTCCCTCTCTGTGCTGCTCCCTCAGAACTGACTGCTTCCCCTGCCCCACCATCCTCAGCACTGACCCCCTTTTCTGCCTCTCCCCATCACTGCCCCCTTCCCCTCCCCATCACTGCCCCACCCTGTGCTACTCCCTGCCCCTCCCCGCTTAGCACTGACTTCTTCCTCAGACTCTCCCCCATCAGTGCTGCCCTGTTCCCCTGACCCTCCCCCTACGTGCTGCCCTTCTGCCTCACGCCCAGCACTGCCCTTCCCTCTGTGCTGCCCCCCGACCGTCCCCTCAGCACTGACCCTTCTTCCTCAGTGTTGGCCCTGACCAATCCATCCCCCTTCGCAATGACTCCTGCCCCGCCTCACCTCCCTCAGCGCTGTCCTCCTGACCCACCCTCCTCAGTACTGACCCCATTTGCTGCCCCCTGGCCCTCCCCCTCAGCACTGCCCCCTTTCCCTGATCCTCCCCCTCTGCACAGACCCCTGCCCTCCTGCCCATCTACCCCTTCCTTTCTACCCACCCCCAGGCACCTCTTCCCTCAGCATTGCCTCCTCCAGCTCCCACCCCAGCACTGCCCCCTACCCTTTTACTCCTCTCCCTGGGCATCTCCCAATGCTCTCTTTCCTTCTAACCCTCCTGGATATATCCTGCCTCATTTCTGTCCTGCCTCATCACCTGCCCTTTCACACATGCCCTAGCCACCTCTCACCTCAAATTCATGTACAGTCCTTCCAGATGCAAGAGGTTAGTACTTAGCATCATTTGGATCTCGCAATCCACTTCTCAATGCTCTCTTGGGATCATGAGTTCAAACACTCACTCATGGACAGAAGGACAAAAATCTTAGCGCCTATATCCCATGAACTTTGTGAGACAAAGAGATTTAACCCTGAAATAGTTACAAAAGCCTGTGTGCCAAGAAGCTTCAATAAAAGCAATGCTCTGAGCAGAATGACAAACAAGTTTCCCCACGACCCTGGGCTCTCCAGTTCTTGGGATAGGCAGAATGCTGCTGGCACAGCCGGCAGTAACACAGACCAAGAGCAGCTGACCTGCACTCCAGCAGGAGATCAAGTCATTGCAGAAAGAACTTTTGAGAGCAAGCAGCAGTGTAATGAGAAAGCCATTGAGGTTCAGAGACGGTCAGTAGTGACAGATGTCCAATACGATGATCTCCACTGCTTCCATTTTTTTCATGCAGTGCTTTTGGTTTACAAAGCATTTTACAGACATTGGCTAATCCTCACAATAACTATGAGAGGCAGGGAGCTGTGAGTGGGTTTTATCTCCATTTTACAGATGGAGAGACTGAGGCAGAGAGATTGAGCTGCTCAAGACTGTACAGCAAGTCTGCCTCAGAGCCAGGATTAGAACTCAGACATCCCTGCCTTCCACCCTGGTGCTCAGCCTGCTGGACCAAGCTCTCTCTCTCTCATGAGCTTTATTAAGTGGCTGTAGTAGTTTGTAGCTGTCACCATTATGTTTTATTTGCATTTTATTAAAAAAAAAAAAGGAGCTGTACCAGAAGTGCCTGGAGTCAATGGACACTGGTCACTGCCATGGGACAGGATCGTGGGAGGAAATAATCTGGTCTCTTCCCAGCACTGGTCTATGTCACACCTTCATTTCAGGGCCTGGAGACTTTTGTTCCCCCCAATCTCCCTGTGACTTGTTTTTCTGGTGTGCAGTTTCCTGAAGCCAAATGGAATGTGCCTGGTACCTTTGTGTCTGCAGCCTCCTCTGTGCCTGGCCTGCAGCAGCAGGACATCCTTGCAGCATTGACAGTAAGGTGGGTATGGAGGACTCTTCACAGGACTCAGGGTAGTCTAAAATCATCCAGGAAAGGGGCTCAGTGACCCAGGAGGTCCTGTGCAGCCCAATAAACTGAATGCAAGACAATGAAAAAATACCCTAGAAAGCTGAACCAAACTGCAAAGGGACCAGGAGAGATTAGAGTAGGTTCTGCATGCAGCAAGAGGCAGCTCCATACAGAAAGGTGTAAAGTCATACATGTAGGCAGGGAGGGCTACCAAGACATGTGGTGGATTCTCCAGCATTTTTTAGAAAGAAATGGCCATTCATAGATTCCAAGGCCAGAAGGGACCATTGTGATCATCTAGTCTGACTCTTCTATAGCACAGGCCAGAGAACTGTCCCACAATAATTCCTAGGGCAGATCTTTTAGAAAAATCATCCAATCTTGGTTTAAAAACCGCAATGATAGAGAATCCACCATGACCCTCAGTAAACTGTTCCAATGGTTGATTATTCTCACCATTAAAAAGTGCATTATTTCCAGTCTTAATTTGTCTAGCTTCAACTTCCAGCCACTGGATCCTGTTATGGTTTTCTCTGCTAGCTTATTTCTTCCCCTTGTAGGTACTCAAGTCACCTCTTTAACTTAAGAGAGAGAAGATTAATAGATGGAGCTCCTGGAGTCTGTCACAATAAAGCATGTTTTCTAATCCTTTAATCATTCTTGTGGCTCTTCTCTGAACCCCTTTCAAATTTATCAACATCCTTTTTGAATTGTGGACACCAAAACTAGACAGTATTCCAGCAGCAGTCACACTAGTGCCAAATACAGAAGTAAAATAACCTTCTCCTACTCAAGACTTATGCTTCCAAGGATCACATTAGCCCTTTTGACCAGTGTCACCCTGGGAGCTCATGTTCAGCTTATTATCCATGATATCCAAATCTTTTTCCAGCATCAGTTTCCCAGGAGAGAGTTTCCCATCTTTAGAGCCCTGCAAATCTGTGGATATCCACAGGATACATTAGCAGATTGGATGAGGATAAAAATTTTGTATCCGCACAGGGCTCTACTCATTTTGTAAGTATGGCCGACATTCTGTGTTCCTAGATGTAAACATTTACATTTAGCCATATTAAAATACATATTGTTTGCTTGCACCCAGTTTACCAAGCAATCTGTCCTGTCCTCCTCATTATTTACCACTCCTTCAATTTTTACGTTATCTGCAAACTTTACCAGTGATCTTATGTTTGCTTCTGGGTCACGGATTAAAAAGCATAGGGCCAAGGACAGATCCCTGTGGGACCCCACTAGAAACACACCTACTCTAGGATTCCTCCTTTAAAATAATATTTTGAGTCAGATCAGTTAGTCAGATTTTAATCCATTTAATTTGTGCCATGTTAATTTTATATTGTTTTAATTTTTTAATCCAAATGTCATGTTACCAAGGCAAATGCCTTACAGAAAAAGTCTATCAGCACTATTACCTTTATCAAACAAATTTGTAATCTAAAAAAAAAATACAAAGTTAATTTGACAGGATCTATTTTCCATAAACCCATGCTGATTGGTATTAATGATATAACCCTCCTTTAATTCTTAATTAATCAAATTCCCTATCAGCTACTCCATTGTGTTGCCTGGGATCGATGTCACATCAACAGGTCTATAATTACCTGGATCATCCCACTTACCCTTTATAAATATTGGCACAATATTAGCTTTATTCCAGACTTCTGGAACTTCCCCAGTGTTCCAAGACTTATTGAAAATCAATATTGATGTCCAGCAAGCACCTCAGCTAGCTCTTTTAAAAGTCTTGAACGTAAGTTATTTGGGGATGCTGATTTAAAATGTCTAATTTTAATAGCTGCTGTTTAACATCCTCCTGAGATGCTAATGGAATGGAAACAGTTATCATTGGAGGACTACATCATCTTTTCCTAAATCCAGAACAGAAATATTTATTGAACACTTCTGCCTTTTCTATATCACTATTGATAATTCTACCCTGTCTAGCTAGTAATGGACCAGTATCCTTGTTAGGATTCTTTTTTGTTCCATATATACTTAAAAACCTCCTTCCTTTTGTCCTTAACTCTGCTGGTGATAGATTTCTCCTTGTGTTGCTTTGCTTCTCTTATCAATTTTCTACCATTCCTAGCTTCTGTTTTATATTCATTACTATTACCTTCCCCTTTCTTCCATTTGTGTTATATTTATATAGCTGTTTTCACTTCCCCCTCTAAGCCAGGTTGATTTAAAACCCTTCCATAAATAGTTAGTTAGATGCACTCCTACACGTCAGCCATTCTGGCTTGCTTACTCACTCTGCACAGGCAGATGTCTGCTGGTGGGCTCTCACCTGGGAACTAGAAGTGCAACACCCCATGCCCAACATGGTCCAAGCGATCAAGCAGTACAGTCCACTTCTCAGGAAGCTGGAGACCCTTGAATGAATTAAGAACACACTGGACAGAGGCAGAGTCTGGGAATTCAAGGGGAGGAAGAAGGGAACATACATTCCAGTGCTAGATGGTCACAGGTTTGGAAGTGATCCTGAATGATAAATACCACTGAAGTGCATGTCCAGCAACTTTGCCCATCATACCCCATCTACAGTATCTGGGCTTCTTCCTCCACCCCCCCTTTCTTCTCATGTTCATCTCACTCTGTAAATTGTGTTGTGATTATAGACCCACACTGACCCAATCTATGCTGGTCTTTATCCAATTGTACTGGCCTGTGTCAGAGACTGGATATTGGGCTAAAACGATCATTGGTGTGATCTGCTCTGCTAGCTCTTATGTTCCTAAAATTTTCTCTGTTTTTCTCTCAAACTCTGCAACAAACAAAGTAATGAATTATGTTTGAAATTTTTGAGAGTCTCACTGGAGAATCTCTCATATAGATGACAATATTTTCTCAGGGATGGGCTGACTGCAGTGGAAGGAGCCTTCTACACACTCCAGATTCCCTTCCTGGAAACATCACCAGCTTGGACCTTTCCTTCAACTCCTTGGCAATGCCCAGAAGTCGGACTTTCTTGATACACTTCCCTTCTTTGCATGCCCTAAACCTCTCCTACAACATCATTCCCACACTCTATCCAGCAGTCTTCTCTAACCTCTGGGTACTTCATCTGCTGGACTTGAGCAGCTGTAATATCTCCCACCTTCACCCAGAAGCTTTCCAGGGTTTGAGAAACCTGGACACGCTGCTCCTGAAAAACAATAAGCTTCAGATTCTGCAGCTGCCTGTGTTCCTTGCCTTCGGAGCCCTTGTCCATCTGGATCTGCGGAACAATGATCTGCTCTCTGTGGATGCACTAGTCCTGCAGCTGATGGAAAGAACCCAACAGGTCCTGCTTCAGGAGAACCCCTGGGTCTGTAATTGCTCTATGTATCCTTTCCAGCAATGGCAACAACAAAGACGAGGTGAGGGAAGAACTGAGGCAGGGCTACCATGGGTAAAGAGGAGGGACTGAAGGGTAAATGCCCTGGAAGGGTTCAGGGAAGGATTATAGGAGTAACAGATGTAGAAAACCTATTTGGTCCCTTTTATTCCATCTCTTCTGATTAATGCAGGTTATTTCCAGCAGACTGTTTTCTAGGGTTTCTCTAATCCTTTTTTAAGGGACATCAACTTAAAAATCACTCTGAAAGTTTTTATGTATTGTGGTTACAAGTAATGCCCAAGATTCCTAGAAATCATTCATTGGAGAAAAGGCTTTTTTTCCAGTTTGGCTAAGATTTTGGAAAATGGGCACCTAAAGTTCACCTCCTAATCTACATTTAGGCACCTGAATAAATGGCCAGATTTCAAAAGTGCTAACCGCTCAACAGTTCCTATTATCCATTTCAGTGGGAGCAGGACCTCAAACCTCAGAGCCCGGTTTTTGAAAGGGACTAGATTTCACGGTGACGGTGTCCCTTTAACTATTGACATTTCTATCACAATGTGAGACCTTGTCTACACTACAAATTAAGTTGATCTATGTTAGGTCATCATGCAGCCACCACAGAAATTACTGTGGTTTTTCATGCATCAGAGAATTAGCCATGTTAGTCTGGATCTGTAAAAGCGGCAAAGAATCCTGTGGCACCTTATGGACTAATAGACGTATTGGACCATAAGCTTTTGTGGGTAAATACCCACTTCGTTGGATGCAGGCTGTGGTTTTTCATGTCCATGCTACCCTCCTTCTGCTGATGGTGCACATCCTCACCAGGAGTGCTTGCACTGACTTAAGTGGGGCAGTGTGGGGGGCTCACAGCCAGACCCCACTCCCCCCTCCCACCCTCGCTGCCCGGGGCTCACAGCCTAAGCTCCCACCTCAAGGCTCACAGCCGAGGCTGTCAGTGCTAGGCAGCGGGGGGCTCTGGCTGTGAGCCCCATGCAGGGCTGACAGCCAAAAAGCAATGTAAGTAACTCAGTGTCTACTCTGACATTGCATCGCCCTATCTATCTTAACTTGAACGCTACGCCTGTTGCGGATTTGGAGTTATTAAGGCGATATAGCAGGCGACTTACATTGGTGGGAGCTACATTGTAGTGTAGATGCTTACAGAACTTGGTCAACTTAAGCTGCCTTATGTCGACCTACGTTTGTAGTTAGGGTTGCCAGGAGTCTGGTTTTCGACCGGAGCACCTGGTCAAAAAGGGACCCTGGCAGCTCCGGTCAGCACTGCTGACCGAGTTGTTAAAAGTCTGGTTGGTGGCGAAGCAGGGCTAAGGCAGGGTCCCTGCCTGCCGTGGCTCCGTGCGGCTCCCAGAAGCAGCGGCATGTCCCTCCTCCGGCTCCTACGTATAGGGGTAGCCAGGGGGCTCTGCACACTTCCCAAGAGCTGACTCTGGAGCTCCTATTGGCAGGGAACCATGGCCAATGGGAGCTGTGAGGATGGCATCTGAGGAGGGGGTAGTGTGCAGAGCCAGCTGGCCGTGCCTCTGCATAGGAGCCAGAGGTGGGGACATGCCACTGCTTTCAAGAGCTGCTTGAAGTAAGCGCTGCCCGGAGCCTGCATTTACTGACCTCCTCCCACATCCCAACCCCCTTCCCCAGCCCTGATCCACCTCCCACCTTCTGAACCCCTCAGTCCCAGCCCAGAGCACCCTCCTAAACCCCAAGCCCCTCATTCCCAGCTCCATCTGAGTCAGCACCCGCAGCCAGAACCCTCACACACACACACCCTGGATCCCAACCCCCTGCCCCAGCCCAGAGCTCCTTCCCACACTCCAAATCCCTCATCCCCAGCCTGGAGCCCCCTCCTGAACCCCGAATCCCTCATCCCCAGCCCCACATCAGAGCCTGCACCCCCCGCCAGAGCCCCCGCCCCAACCCTCAGCCCAGAGCCCCCTCCTGCACCCTGAACCCCTCATTTCTGGCCCCACCCTGGAATCCACACTCCCACATCCCAACCCTTTGCCTCAGCCTGGAGCCCCCTCCCATAGGCTGAACCCCATGGCTCCACCCCCCAGCCTGGAGCCCCCTCCTGCACCCCAGAGCCCTCACCCCCTCTTGCATCCCAACCCCGAGCCAGCCCAGTGAACAAAGAGAGGTGGCAATGGTGTGAGCTGGGGGTGGGACCTCAGAGAAGGGGCAGGGCAGGGGGCAGGGCAAGGGTGTTCAGGTTTGTGTGAGCAGGAAGTTGGCAACCTTACCTATAGTGGAGACCAAGCCTAAAGGTATTTGGTGCATTACAGGTAACAGGCAGCTCACACTCACAGCAACTCCTCCCCCTAATTTTGTTTGTTGCTGATGGCTCCATATTTAGTGATTTCTTCTCTTGTTTCTTCCATTAGGTTTCACTAGAGGCTGAGAACAGGCTAAGTGGGTGGGCATTAGCAGGGGCACTCACTTGTGCCCTTTATATAATAAGGAGCAAGGGTAAAGACCTCCCTCCAAAATGGGGATGGCAGGATGGGTGGGAAGGTGGAGCCCCTCCTCCTGCAACTGAGTCAGGTTTTGTCTCCTAGGTGTGCAAGTACTCTGTGCCTCCCCACCAGAACTCCAGGGCCAGGAGGTCAAGACCCTGAACTTTCAGGATCTGGGCTGCAGGAGGAAACAGTGGTTTCCTCAGACTCCACTTTCAGTCAGAAGAAAACTGCTGGCCACAGTGCAGAGAAATGACAGTAAGTTGTGCGGCTACAGGAACTCTGGTCCCATGTGAACGCTCTAGCTCCCTATTTAATCAGTTTTCCTATCATTGGCATATTCCCAAAGTATATACCCCACTGATCCAGTACGAGAGGTCTGAATTCCTGCTCTGCCTCCTACCTAACCCATCGTGAGATTTTGGTTCACTCTGTTCTGCTAGATTTGTATTCCTCTTCAATGTAAGTAACATTCCTGGCAGCATCAATAGCTGGAGATGCTCCCTGAGCTCTGCTCTGGACTTTGTCAGAGTGAGTGCGTGGTGTCCTGGCTGGGGACAAGGGCTGTAACAGTCATATCGGGTATGTCTGCACCGTAATTAAAAACCCACAGCTGGCCGGTGTCAACTGGCTCGGGCTAAGGGGCTGTTCAGTTCTGGTGTAGATGTTGGGCTTGGGCTGGAGGCTGGGCTCTAGGACCCTGCAATGGTCCCAGAACTTTGGCTGCAGCCTGAGCTGGAACATCTGCATCACAATTAAACAGCTCCTTGGCCTGAGCCCAAGTCAGCTGGCAGAGGCCAGCCATGAGTGTCTAATTGCGGTACAGATGTACTCTTAGAGCAGGGGTCTTCACAACAAAATTTTTGTTGTCAGAGTGCAGCCACCAACTCTTGCTGGTGGCCACATTGACACTTTTTCCTAAAATACTTAAATTAACTTTAGGAAAAACAAATAAATATGCACATATACATGTCCAAATCATTGTAATTTATTTATGTAGGGTTTTTTTTATTGCAGACTCAATAATTAAAAAGAATGCTGTGAAAAGTGATATTTGTATGTTTGTTAATATCACTTATCACAGCCTCCCAGCTACCTACTAAGTGTGCTGTGAAAAGTGATACTTACATGTTTTTCATATAACTTTTCTCAGCAACCACCAGGACAAATAAAAGGCTGGATGGGGGAGATTGGAGGGGGAGGAAGCTGGGACCAAGGGCAATGGCGGGGGGGTGGGGAGGCGAGCACCGCTGCTGCAGAGCCAGAGGTTGGTGCCTGCTGCACAACCACCCAAGCCCCTGGTGGTTAGAGGCCAGAGTGTGGGGCTGGAGCTGGGGATCTGCTCCTGGGAGCCTGGCTGTGGGGCTTCAAAGTCCTGCTGGTGGAGCCTGCTGCACAACCACCCAAACCCCACTGCCCCTCCACCCATGGTGGGTCAAGAACTCACCTTGCTCCTGCAGCATTGTGCCCCACCTGTCTCCAGAGGCGGTGCAGGGCAGGACATCCAGGAGCAACAGGGAGGGAGGGAGAGGGGATGATGTTTTGTGCCCTCCTCATCACCGCCCAGGAGGATGTTGTGGCCACAGGAAAAGCCCCAGGTGGCTGCATTTAAGAAATGCTTCCTTGTCAGATAAAGCACCAGGTAATTTTACAGAACAAAATAAAGGTTAACCTCATCAAAACTATTCGAGACTCAGATACTACATGATGGGAACCAATACAGGAGCCCAGAGGCTAGTTAGTGGGAGACTTATGAAATCTGAATGATCTCTTTCCATCTGAGCAGGATAACTATCCCTCCCCCAAGACCTTATGTTGAGCTGCAGATTATCCCTTTCTAGGATTTTAGAAGAAAGTTCTTCAAAAAGGTCAGAACCTACCCAGTGTTAGCACTTGAGAGAAACCTTTTACATTAGCAAAACTAGAAAAGGAGTACTTGTGGCACCTTAGAGACTAACAAATTTATTAGAGCATAAGCTTTCGTGAGCTACAGCTCACTTCATTGGATGCATTCGATGAAGTGAGCTGTAGCTCACGAAAGCTTATGCTCTAATAAATTTGTTAGTCTCTAAGGTGCCACAAGTACTCCTTTTCTTTTTGCGAATACAGACTAACACGGCTGCTATTCTGAAATTAGCAAAACTGTGGCAGTTTACACCACTTATTCCAATGAACAGCTGCTATTTAACAGCTTCTCAGTATTTAATTAAATGAAACAAAACATTACTCCTTCCTCACCATACTGTTTCCTTGACAAAACATTTGCAAATTCCTATATTCCATTCAACAGAGTGTAGAACCACCCTTTTGTTTTTCTCAGGATTATTCCATTTACACAAATCCTGGCACTTTACATTCAAGTTATAAGAACATAACGTAAGAGCATAAGAATGGCCCTACTGACTCAGGCCAAAGGTCCATCTAGCCCAGTATCCTGTCTTCTGATAAAAAGAAAAGGAGGACTTGTGGCACCTTAGAAACTAACACATTTATTTGAGCATAAGCTTTTGTGAGCTACAGCTCACTTCATCGGATGCATTTGGTGGAAAATACAGTGGGGAGATTTATATACACACACAGAGAACATGAAACAATGGGTGTTACCATACACACTGTAACAAGAGCAATCAGGTAAGGTGAGCTATTACCAGCGGGGGGGGGGAGGGGGCACCTTTTGTAGTGATAATCAAGGTGGGCCATTTCCAGCAGTTGACAGGAACCTCTGAAGAACAGTGGAGGGGCGGGGGAGAGAAGAGATCAACTGCTGGAAATGGCCCACCTTGATTATCACTACAAAAGGTCCCCCCTCCCCATCCCCCCCTCCTACTGGTAATAGCTCACCTTACCTGATCACTCTCGTTACAGTGTGTATGGTAACACCCATTGTTTCATGTTCTCCATGTATATAAATCTCCCCACTGTATTTTCCACTGAATGCATCCGATGAAGTGAGCTGTAGCTCATGAAAGCTTATGCTCAAATAAATGTGTTTGTCTCTAAGGTGCCACAAGTCCTCCTTTTCTTTTTGTGGATACAGACTAACACGGCTGCTACTCTGAAACCTGTCTTCTGACAGTGGCCAGTGCCAGGTGCCCCAGAGGGAATGAACAGAACAGGGAATCATCAAGTGATCCATCCCCTGTTGCTCATTCCCAATTTTATTAGGCTTTATCTTCACTGTCCCCCTCCCGCCCCAAAAAAGTGTTAACTAAGGCACATTAACCATCCCACCTTAAAATCCTAGTAGAAACAAGGCACTGTAGTATTTACCACAAGGCAGCTAAGCTATACCCTTGCCTGTGACTGACCTCACTTATTTATTATTTTTAACAGTGAAGACATAGCCAAAATTAGGATTTAAAGATGTGCTAGATTATCTGGATCCATCTAATTAAAACCTTCAAAGCTAAAGACAAAGCAAATTTTACTGTAACACTTGCTCCGCTGAGACTTTAACTTGTGCTGCTTGCACTTGCTAAAGAATAATTTGCTTTGTCTTGACTAAAGTTTAAGGTTTTAATTAGATGGAGCCAAACAACATACCTTTAAATCCTAACCTAAACAAAGCCTTGGTAAATTGTCTCCCAGACATGGGATTGTGTGTCACCAACCCAAATTATCTCAGAAAAAGTGTTTGAGGGTGTTAACTATTAGTAACTCTTCCAAATTCACTAATATATAAACTCTCTTGTTCCCCTTTAATAATTAAACCCTCGATTTCCTTTCATACAGAGCTGTACATGCTTTAATGGTGTTTTCTGTTAGGCTGAAAATTTAAACAGCACAGGCAACTTCAGAATCACAGTTCTGAACACACTGGGCCCAATTCACCATGCAATCATTTGCACCCATGCAAAGAGAATGTGAAGTGGGTATAAAATGGTACCATTCTGATAGGCACCATAAGCAGCACCATTGTGGCTTATGGAGCATCAGCCCAAGTATTCACCCTATGTCTATGGTAGTAGGGCCTGCCAATCCCTCACCCATCAGGAAGATACTGGTGAGACATGGGGATTCCTTGAACTACTCCATCTCTCTTTCCTCTGCAGCAATCACCACTGCAGCAACCACTACCTCACCTTCAGGGAAGGGAGGGAACAGCTGGCCATATTTGGTGGGCTTCCTTGTATCAGCTGTTGGCATCTCCATCCTGATTGCACTGGCTGCAAAGTGCAAATTATTCCACATGAACTTTGCCAGCTACCGCCACCAGCCACTGCCTGACACCAGCTCGATGGGGGGCAGCCATGTTGAAAGGGGGGTTGCCTGGGGGGAGAACCAATCCATACCTAGTGCTGCTGGGCTGCAACTGGAGGATGATGATGGCTTCATTGAAGATAACTACATCCAGCCAAGTGAACAGATGCAGAAGGAAGACGAATTGGAGCCACATTTCTCCCTCTGAGGCTGGGACTTCATCCAGGCTCCCCTCCCAGCTGTCCCTCTTCATCTTCTGGGGCCAGGGCTTTCGACTCCTGGCCTGTCATTTCAGCCCTCAGCAGCCCACCTCCACCTCTACTCCTAGCCTTCCTTCTCCACTGAGTCATCACTATTCTTGTTTTAGCTTCCACTGTTTAACTTGGGGGGTGGGGCCAACATGAAAAAAGGAACTGAGAAGTGACATGAGAGAAGGGTGTGATGAGGAAGGGGTCGGCATGGGAGAGGAGTTAATGCGAGCAGAGCTTACTGGGAAGCTATTAGGGTCCAATTTTATCCCTGGTGTAACAGCACCAACTTCAATGGTGTTACACTAGGGAAGAGTATAACCCAAAGTGCAGGGAGGTCTGTCTTGGCACTGAAAACAAACTGCTCTTTACTCATCTGTACATTTTTGCTTCAGTATTTGAAATGCCATAAAGCAAAGTGAAAGCCAGCCTGGTGCAGCCTTTGCTCCTAGCATGAGGCCATGGAGAGACCCCCATCCTCAGCACCAGCCTCACGCACGCCTGCCTGAGCCAGAGCTCCAGAAGACCAGCACTGAGACGGACACACATCAGCACAGATACTCCTGAGTCTGGGGACATTGCACAGAGAAGACAAAGGCTAGAACATCCCCCATGAGACCTTGTCTCTCTGCAGCCTCCAGTGACTCTGCTCTGGAGAGGGAGGTACCACCCATCAACATGACAAAGCCACTAACCTGTGTATCAAGCCTGCTCTCCGATCCTAAGTCATATGAGAGCTCAGAAGCCATAGGAGGGGAAAAGCCAGGGACAGTTATAAGTGGAGCATCTGGGAAGGTGTCTGGCTGTGGTGCCAAACGGGCTCTGTTGTTTAACCTGACTGTATGTGGCTGCACAGCATGTGTCACAGGTCACTCTCATGGCTCCTTCCACTTCAGAGCTGGACCTTGTTTGGGTTTATTCCTTTTGATTGGCTGCCCTCCTGGTTACAAGGCCCAGCACTTGCAGTAGAAACTGGCTACTGAGTCTTGAAACCAGATTGATGAAATCTCTAACACACAGTGATGTTATCCTCATTCCTATCATTATCCTGAAGGGTCCCAGCTTTACAGGCTGCATCTGTGGGGATGCTTCATCAAGGGTGAAAGGCAGCCATCTGTTTAAGAGAACAGGAGGAAAAGGAGAATCCTTGGCCTAGTAGAAACTGTACAAGCATGTGTCAACCTAATAAAATACACATTTTTTTTTAAACTTTGTGTGCAGGGTGAAGACAAGCAGCTTTCTCTCGTTATTTTGTGAAAAATCCCTTCTTCCCTGCCAGTGTTACCAGGTGTGATACATGTGGAACAGCATAAATTCCTGTAGCGCCCCCTCTCCACCTGGTTACCTCCTTTAATGCTAATCTGCTTACAGGTCTGGGTTCTTTTGGATCCCACCACCCACTCAGCAGGGTGTATCTTCTTTCTTTTTTCCCCATGAAATTATTTGGTGGTGCCTCCACCCCCCTCGCTCCTTTCTGGCGAGGTCACCAGGGCAGCTTGGGTGGAAAATTCTAACTACAGGGTAATCCCCACTTACTTGCCAGATAGTTGGAAACTTCCAAAAAACAACACAAATACATACTATATATTCAATACAATAATTATATTAAACAGGAGACAAATACAACACAACAGGATAAAACACTATTTTTAGGGTCACTGGTACCCACTCTGAAAATACTGTGACAAAGCTCTGTCCATGCCTCCATGGGTCCCGCGTTTCCTGGCGGATATCACTAGCCTCAGAGGCTCATTGTGACCCTCCACATAACCCTTCTCTCAAGAGAGACAAGGGTCACAGTCTACTGAGCCATTTTCATCATAAGCCAGCGAGGGAGGTGAGGAAAAGTTATCCTTCCTAGCACAGTTTCTGTTGTCTCCCAGTCTCAGTGATTAATCAGGGGACAAATGGGAGGCAGGGGGAGAGCCCAGGCTCACCATCTACTCCAGGCTCCAGCCCAGGGACCCTAATAGTATCAGCTATGGTAGCTGAGCTTTTAGAAACATGACATGTACAATTCCCTGGGCTACTTCCCCCACAGCAGCCCTCACTTCCTCAAGCTCCACTTCACCCTTACCTCAGGGCCTCCTTCCTTGTGCCTGATATGGTGTATACTACTCAGCCTCTCCAACCATACAACTTCTTCCCACAGGTCCTGACATACACACCTACCTGATTAACTGGGAGGCTTTTAACTAGTTTCAGCCAGCCCCTGATTGCCTTCAGGTGTCCCAATCAACCTAGCCTTCTCCCTGCCTTCTGGAAAGTTCTTAATTGGCCCCAGGTGTCTTAATTGACCTGGAGCAGCTGCCATTTCACTTAACCTGGTACCAGGGATTTGTTTAGCCTGGAGCGAATTTCACGAATCTCTCTCTCTCTCATAGCCTTCCACCTTGGAGAGAGGTGGGAAGCTGCTACTCCTCCTGCTGCTGATAGGACCTAAGCTCTCCCTGCTGCTCCAGCTGCTCCCCTGGCTGGGCCAGACACCCCACCCCTGTTCTCTGCTATCTGGTTGCTGGACCTCCCACTCTCGGGTGCTGCTACTGCTCCAACTGCAGCCCCGGGGGGGGGGGGGGACTGCTAGCCCACTCCCCAGAGAGGAGGAGTGAGGGACCCCAGCCACTGCTGTTATGGATACCACCACCACCACCACCACCACCTGAGAGGGGTCCTTTCTGCCTGCCTGGACCACCACCTGGAGTTCCTGAAACTGCTGCTGCTGCTGCAGAGGCCACTGCCTGGAGCTGCTGAAGCCTGAGGAGGAGAAGAAGAGGATCATCTGCCAGTGGGGCAGCACCTAGAGACTTTGCAGACCACCGTGGAGGGGGCCCTAAGACTAAGTAATTTTCAAACTGTGGTCTTGTGGTGGGGGTTTTGACTGTGTTTGTAGGGACACAAGGGGTGTGGCGTGGAACTGCCCCCTGATCCATCTGTGTGTCCCCCCCCAATCCCCATCACTATTACCACCACCGCTGCCTCCTCCACCACCCCCACTGGCTGTATACCATCTGCCTCAGCTCCTGCCTCTGGACTCAGCTGCTTGCTTGGCTTGCCACGCCCTATTTCCACCCTTTGGGCCAGCAGCAGCAGCCAGCCAAAAAAAGACTCATGCAAGTGCACATGGGCACATGTGCCCCCCCCGGACTGCCTACCCCCCAGCTTTGCCCTTTACTACCTGCCCCATTTGCCACTTGCTTTGCCTCCTCTGTTGCTCCAGCCCCCCTTACTAGCTTCAGTTTGTTTACCTGCCCCGCCCATTTCCTTCTGCAGCCTTTGTTTGTTTGCCCTGCCCCCGCCTCTGAAGCTAGCCCCTTGGTTTCCCTGTTCTACCTCCAGACCGCTTAGCCCCTCGCTCCGCCCCTCGCTCCGTGTGCCCATGCCCCCTCCCATGCGCTTGTGCAATTCCCCATTTTAGTTGCAACCCTCTGCACTGCACCCCCAATGTTGTTGTATCCCCCCCTCCCCTAGTGCACCAAGAGGAGCCGGAATTCCACCTTGTGTCGGTGACAGACCCCTAACCCGATTGCCCCCCGTCCAGCCCACCCCTTTTGGCACCCTCCTCCCCTGCCCGCAGCCTAGCAGGGAGGAGTGGTCGACCTGCTTCCCCTCTCCCCTCCTCCTTCTGGTGTCCCCCCTTCCCTCCTTGCTCATGATGGCGGTGGATGAGATGGGTGGGACCCCTCCAGCAACCCGAGCTCCCCCTCCCCCACCTACCCCTCCGTCACCCCCCCAAGCTTCTACCTCCGCTGCCGAACCATCTGCCATCGCCTCCGCTGGGGCACCAGCAGCGACAGGCATTGGGGTGACCTCTACTGCTGCCATGTCTATCTATTCGGGGGGAGCCCCCCCAGCCGGCGGGAAGGGCCAGGGGAGAAGAAGGGGAAGGGCCCCGCTAAGAAGACCAGGCTCTCCATGGCAGGGGCTGCCCCCAATGCCCCGACCCCACCGCCGGCTGGGGCGTCCCTCCCCACTGTTCCCTCCACCAGCTCTGCGAGTGTCCCTCCCCTGGCCCCCAGGGCATATGCCCAGGTGGCAGCAGCCCCCCTGCCTACCGCTACGTCATCTCTCCAGCCCACCGGCTCTGCTACCATCTATAGCAGCCGGGGCTCCTTTCCCACCATGACCAGGAAGCACGGCGTCCGTTGCCTCCTGGTGCCCGCCTTGCCCCACGTGGAGTCCTATGTGCGGGCGTTGGCGAGGGTGGTGGGGCCCACGGCCATTGTGGCGGCCTCCAAAATGTATGGCAAGGTCGTCTTCTTCTTAACATCAGAGGCCGCCGCCCAGGAGGCGGTGGAGAAGGGCCTGGCAGTGGGGGGCGTGTTCGTCCCCTTAGAGCCGCTAGAGGACCTGGGCGTCCGCCTGGTTCTGACCTCCGTCCCTCCCTTTCTCCCCAATGCCGCCCTGTTACCCGCCCTCTCTACCCTGGGGAAGCCCATCTCTGTCATCAGGCCTCTCCCATTGGGCTACAAAGACCCCGCCCTTCGTCACGTCCTCTCGTTCCGCTGGCAAGTGCAGCTTCAACTGCCGCCGGCGGCGCGTGACGGAGAGGCGCTGGAGGGGTCCTTCCTAGTCCCCTACCAGGAGGCCCATTACCGGGTGCATTATTCCACGGGGGAGGCCCGGTGCTACCTCTGCCGGGCGATGGGGCACGTCCGGAGGGACTGCCCCTTGGCCTGGCAAGGAGGGGCATCCGGGATTCCCGAGCCCCGGCAGGGCACCGGCCCCGTCATCGCCGGCACCCCTGGCTGCCCGGCGCCCGAAACCACTCCTCCTCCTTTCCAGTCCACCATTGCTCCCGCTCGGGGCCAAGGGGCACCTCCCCAACTATGCCCAGACGAGCGGGAGAGGCCCGCCCCCGCTGCTTGCAATCTGGCGGGGCCTGTGGAGGAGGGTGCGGCAGGGACACCGCCGGGCATGGGAGCGAGCCCGCCCCAAGGGGAATCTTCCCTCCCTTGTGCTGCTCCACCGTTACCCCCTCAAGTCCCTGAGCCATCGCTTCTGCCCCCTGACACAACCCCTGCTAGCCAGCCCCCAGATGATGCCATGGAGGGCTGGGCCCTAGTCCAGGGGAAGCGGGGCAAGCGGAAGGCTCAAGCTCCGCTCCTCCCATCTGACACGGAGGCCCCCCGGAAGACCAGGAAGGGGGGCACTGATGCCGAGCCTTCCGCTCTACCCACGGGTGTGCTCCATCCACCAGAGCCGGCTGGGGAAGACGTGGCAGCACTGGAAGGCGGTATCTCCCCTCCACGGGAGTCCCTCTCCTCCAAGACCCCCGAGGCACCATCTGAAACCCCAGTGTGCCCCGAAGCAATCGTCACATCAGGTGCCGGCGGGGAGAATCCCGGGGCAGCAGAAAACAATTTCCCATCTATATATGAGGAGATCGAGGCCCTGAGTCTGACCCCGGTCACCCAGGGGGAGTTCGACCCTATGCCAGCGGGCCTTGATCTGGGCGACTTCACTCCAGCCCCCCTTTCCCCTGTTCCCTCCACCTAACCGTTGCTTCCACTCCCACCTCCGAGGAGCCCCTGGACTCCTCCATCAACCCGGCTGCAGAGGGCACCCCGCTGAGAGCCGCCGAGCCCGTTGAGGTGACGGCCAGTGCCACGCGGCCGGGACCTGAACCACCAGGGGCACTCCTCACTGGTGAGGAGCATTCGACCTCCTTCCCAGGAGAGGGCCCTACAGAAAAGAGTCCACCTCCTGATGCCATGGCTGCCAAATCCACCAGAGAGCTTGTGCCCGGCATCACTGACAGCCCGCTCCCCGCCCAGACTCTCACCTCTACCCCTGCCCCTGCCCTTATCCTGTCCACCTCCCGAGATGTTATTGTCGCCCCTGGGACTGTCTCCTTCCCCTTTCCAACAGATGACTCCCAGGGAGCGCCCTTTATGTTTACCCGTCCCGACCCACCAGGGGCTGCTATCCTCCCTCCGCCACCCCTTATCGCCCCAGCATTCAGGTCAACCCAGCAGGAGCCCCGTCGGGGGTCCACACCCTGTCTGCCCGTCTCGGTGGGCCACGGGGCTGTAGCAAGGGCCCCGTCGGGGAGTAACCAGACCGTAACCCCAGCCCCTATGTCCTGCGAGAGGAGTTGCGGGAGTTTCTAGAAGACGTCCGTGGTTCCCGCAACAAAGTCCAACTTGCCCTCCACCGATGGGGGGACTTTAATCAAATCCTCCGGGCCGCAAGGGCCCTCATGGGGGAGGGGAAAAGGACCGGGAGGCAGGGCGCCGCGGCCTACCAGCGGGTCCGCCTCTTCCGTGACTCCTCACTCACCTACGGGGTGGGTCACGGACTGCTGCGCGGCCCGCCGGGAGCCACGAGCATCCCTGCTGGCGAGGATCCCCCCCAGCCCTCCTCATGGCACCCTTTACCATCGCAACATTGAACACCTGCGGCTGTAGGATGGGTCTCCGCAGGTCCCAGGTGCTCTCCTTCCTTCGGGAGGGGAGGTACTCTGTGGTTTTCCTGCAGGAGACCCATAGGGATCCGACCGCCGAAGACAGCTGGCGGCTGGATTGGGGGGACAGGGTCTACTTTAGCCACCTCACAGTTCGTACGGCTGGAGTGGCGACCCTGTTCTCCCCTGACCTACGGCCCGAGGTGCTGGGGGTCGCCAAGGCTGTGCCGGGCCGCCTGCTGCACCTCCGGGTCCGCATGCAGAGGCTTGTAGTCAACCTCGTCAACATCTATGCCCCAGCAGCGAGCCTGGAGCGGCTGCAATTCTATCAGCAGGCATCCGCCTTCCTCGGAACCTTGGATCCTCAGGAGTGCCTGGTCCTGGGAGGGGACTTTAACATCACCCTTGAGGAGCGGGACCGCTCGGGGACTGAGCAGAGCCCGGCCGCCGTCGCCGTCCTCCAGGAGATAGTCGAACACCACTCCCCGGTGGACGTCTGGCATGACCACCACCCGGATGACACTTCCACGTTCACCTTTGTCCGGGTGGAGGCCCATCGGTCGCGCCACTCCTGGTTGGACCGTATTTATTTATCACGCTTTCATCTTTCACGAGCCCACTCTTCCAGCATCCGGCCGGCCCCATTTTCTGACCATCATATAGCCACCGTGACAGCCTTCCTCTGCGCGGAGAGGCCGGGGCCGGCCTATTGGCATTTTAACAACAGCTTGCTGGAGGATGCGGGCTTCGTGGCGTCCTTCCGGGAGTTCTGGCTGGCCTGGCGAGGGCAGCGGCGTGCCTTTCCCTCGGCGCGGAGGTGGTGGGACCTAGGGAAGGTGCGCGCCAAGCTCTTCTGCCACGACTACACCCGGGGCGCCAGCCGACGGAGGGACGCGGTGATAGAGCAGTTGGAACGGGAGGTCTTAGAGCTGGAGAGGCGTCTGGCCGCCAGCCCCGAGGATCCACCCCTCTGCGGAGCGTGCCGGGAGAAGCGGGAGGAGCTCCGGACCCTCGAGGACCATCGGGCCCGGGGTGCCTTTGTTCGATCCCGCATCCGTCTCCTTCGGGAGATGGATCACGGCTCCCGCTTCTTCTACGCCCTGGAGAAAAAGAGAGGGGCTAAAAAACATGTCATCTGCCTACTGGCAGAAGATGGCACCCCCCTCACGGATCCGGTGGAGATGTGCGGGAGAGCAAGAGCCTTCTACGCAAGCCTTTTCTCCCCGAATCCGACCGATCCTAACGCTTGCAGAGTGCTTTGGGAGGAGCTCCCGAAGGTCAGCGTGGGCGACCGAGACCGGCTCGAGCTGCCTCTCACTCTGGCCAAGTTCTCGGAAGCCCTCCGTCGCCTGCCCACCAATAAATCTCCGGGCATGGACGGGCTGACCGTGGAGTTCTACCGCATGTTCTGGGACGTCCTGGGCCCAGACCTAGTCACCGTCTGGGCTGAGTCTTTGCAGAGCGGGGTCCTCCCTCTTTCGTGCAAGCGAGCCGTGCTGGCCTTATTGCCGAAGAAGGGGGACCTCCGCGATTTATGAAATTGGCGTCCAGTCTCGCTCCTCAGCACGGACTACAAAGTCGTGGCAAAAGCCATCTCCCTGAGGCTAGGGTCCGTGCTGGCGGACATGGTCCACCCAGAGCAGACCTACACCGTCCCGGGCCGCAGCATCTTCGACAACCTATATCTGGTCCGGGACCTATTGGAACTTGGGTGTAGGGATGGTCTGTTGTTTGCCCTCCTGTCTTTAGATCAGGAGAAGGCATTCGACAGGGTGGATCACGGGTATCTCCTGAGCACTCTACAAGCGTTTGGCTTCGGACCCAGGTTTGTGAATTTTCTCCGGGTGCTGTACGCCTCCGCAGAGTGTTTGGTCAGGCTCAACTGGACCCTGATCGAACCGGTCAGCTTCGGGCGAGGAGTACGGCGGGGTGCCCCCTCTCAGGCCAGCTGTACGCTCTGGCGATCGAGCCCTTCCTCTGTCTCCTCCGAAGGAGGTTGACAGGGTTGGTGCTGCGGGAGCCGGAGCTGTGGCCGGTCCTGTCGGCGTACGCTGATGACGTGCTCCTTGTGGTCCAGGACCCGGGCGACTTGGCGAGGGTGGAGGCTTGCCAGGCCATCTATTTGGCAGCCTCCTCCGCGCGGGTCAACTGGGTCAAGAGTTCTGGCTTGGTGGTAGGGGACTGGCGGCATGCGAGCTCCCTCCCACCCGCGCTTCAGGCCATCCAGTGGAGCACGGGTCCGCTGCTCTATCTGGGCGTTTACCTTTCTGCCACGCATCCCTCTCCGCCGGAGAACTGGCAGAATTTAGAGGGCGGGGTGATAGAGCAGCTCCGGAAATGGACAGGTCTACTCCGGTGCCTCTCCCTTCGAGGGAGAGCGTTAGTGCTTAATCAACTAGTCCTGTCCATGCTCTGGGCCCCACACTACAGGAAGGATGTGGATAAATTGGAAAGAGTACAACGAAGGGCAACGAAAATGATTAGGGGTCTAGAGCACATGACTTATGAGGAGAGGCTGAGGGAGCTGGGATTGTTTAGTCTGCAGAAGAGAAGAATGAGGGGGGATTTGATAGCTGCTTTCAACTACCTGAAAGGGGGTTTCAAAGAGGATGGCTCTAGACTGTTCTCAATGGTAGCAGATGACAGAACGAGGAGTAATGGTCTCAAGTTGCAATGGGGGAGGTTTAGATTGGATATTAGGAAAAACTTTTTCACTAAGAGGGTGGTGAAACACTGGAATGCGTTACCTAGGGAGGTGGTAGAATCTCCTTCCTTAGAGGTTTTTAAGGTCAGGCTTGACAAAGCCCTGGCTGGGATGATTTAACTGGGACTTGGTCCTGCTTTGAGCAGGGGGTTGGACTAGATGACCTTCTGGGGTCCCTTCCAACCCTGATATTCTATGATTCTATGATTCTATGGTACCGGCTCAACACTCTGGTCCCGGCCCCGGCTTTCCTGGCCAACCTCCGGACATCGATTCTGGAGTTCTTTTGGTCAGGACTGCACTGGGTCCCTGCAGAGGTTCTTCATCTACCTCTGGAGGAGGGAGGGCAGGGCCTAAAATGTCTGCTCGCTCAAGTCCATGTCTTCCGCCTCCAGACCCTGCAGAGGCTCCTTTATGGTGCAGGTAGTCCGGCATGGAGCATAGTGGCGCACGCCTTCCTGCGCCGCTTCCGAGGGCTTCGATACGACCGGCAGCTCCTTTATCTCCATCCGAGAGGTCTTCCGCGAGACCTCTCCAGGCTGCCGGTCTCCTACCAGGACCTCCTCCGGACCTGGAAACTTTTTTCAACGACCAGGTCTGTGGCGGCCACCGAGGAGGCAGATCTCCTCGCGGAGCCCCTGCTACACAACCCCCAGCTCCGTGTGCAGGTGGCGGATTCCCGCTCGGTGCGCCAGAGGTTGGTCCTGGCAGAGGTTACAAGAGTCGGAGACCTCCTGGACTATGACCGAGGAGACTGTCTGGATCCCCTGACGCTCGCTCAGCGCATGGGGCCCTCCTGACCTTGTACTCTCCAGCGCATACTTCAGGAGGTGAAGGCCGCTTTGCCGCCCGCTGCTGGGGTTTATCTCGACCGGGTCCTGCACGAGGACATGCCCCGCACACTCGCTACCCCAGGCCCGCCAGACCTTTCAATTGGACCCCTGCCCTGTGGACCGAACCGACCCCTTCACCGGAAGCCGGCTGCACGAGATGCAGCCAGTCTGCTTTCAAACCGTGCGAAGAAAACATCTCTACACGCTCCTGCTCCACACCCTTCATGCCTTCACCCTCGTGTCCCGCCCCGATACAAAATGGCGGGAACTCCTGCCACCTTTGGAGGGTGAGGAGCCCCGGTGGGCCAGCCTATATTCCACCTTAGTCCCGAGACCCGCCGGGGATGTCAGTTGGCGGCTCCTTCACGGAGCCGTGAGCAAGGGCGTGTACTTGGCACAGTTCACCTTAATCCCAGACACCTGCCCCTTTGCGGCGTGAGGGAAACCCTGGCACATATATACCTGGAGTGTGCCAGGCTACAGCCCTTATTCCGGCTCCTCACCAATATTTTATTACACTTTTGGTTGCACTTTTCCCCTCACCTTCTCATTTATGCACTCCCTATCTGTAGCTCCACAAAGTCACGGGACCTCCTGGTCTACCTCCTCCTGACCCTAGCTAAAATGGCCATCTATAAAACCAGAGTGAGGAGGTTGGCCGATGGGAGTCTCCTGTGACTGTGGGGCCTATTTCCGATCCTTGGTCTGTTCACGTATCCGGGCAGAGTTCCTCTGGGCGGCGTCCTCTGACTCCCTTGACGTCTTTGAGGAGCAGCAGGCGCTGTCTGGGGTTCTCTGCTCGGTGTCCCCGTCCAGTTCCCTTCGTTTGACCCTTTGACCACACCCCTGTCCCTGTTATTTTATTAGTTGTTCCCTGAAATTAATTGGAATCTAGGTCCTGTGGATCTTCCTTCTAGGCTGGGGGTGAATTCTTTAGCAGTGGATGGGCTTCGCCCGCCCACTTCCCAGATCCCAAAAGGACTACTTTTCTATAGTTATCTGGCCTTGCCCCATCACAATACCCATGACTTGATGTAGCAAATGTAAAATTAGTGTCCCACTGCTACGCATACTTTGCTGCGGCCCTTGATGACCTATAACCACAAAATTCTTCTTTACAGTGGTTTAGCAGGGTGGCTGACTAGGTTCAATACAGCCCAAAGGACTCAGAAGTGGGAGAAGGTGGTAAATCCTTCCACAGGTGTAATATGCAGCAAGTTATAAAATCCTCAAACTCTTACTCCCTGGCTTGAGGACACAGTTCAGGGAGTAGGAGGTCCCCAAAACAAATTACCTGACTAACTAAAAGATGGTGCACTCACAAACTCCATGAATGATCCTCAGATTCGAAGATGACTCTGGACTCCTCAGTCACTGCAGAGGGGCTGCTCTCTGCTGGCAGGGATCCTTTTCAGGCAGGAGTCAGGCTATGTCAGTCCCAGGATTTCCCCTCACCACAAAGGGGTGCAGGGCTCCTGGTGTAGTAGGATACACAACTACACTAACATCCAAACTGTAGTCTCCTAGCCCAACCTCCAGACATACAGTGTGCAGGCAGCAGCCCTGGACTAGCAGACGTGAGCAGCGCTGACCATATGGTGACTGTTCTCACCTAGGGAGCTGGAGGGCGAACTCAGCCTGGCTGGGGAAGTTTCCTAGCAAACTCTACAAATTGTGAATCTTCAGTGGGGAAGGAAAAACCCCGCTGAGGGATCTGCTGTCAGATCCTCAGCGTTCTGTTCTCAGGGGGAACCCTGCATGCAGGCCTGGGATTCACCAGCTCCCCACACAGCCAGTCCTGCCCTTTTCCTGGCTGGCTCCAGACTCACTCCAACATGGCTTCTCCCCTTGTCTCAACTCCCTGAGTCTGCCTTGGCTCCCTTTCCCTGCCAGGGACAGTGTGCCTCTCCTTGAGCTGCCAGCAGACAGGGTCCCAGGAATCTGTGTAATCTCCTTGGGGGTTACACTCCTTATGTCTTTGTTTCCTCTGTAGAATGCTATATGCAAATATTAAATAATCAAACAGATTAATGGAACAGGATGGAAGTCCCAGAATTAGAACTGGGCCAAAACACTGGGGTTAATACTCCACTCCTTAAAACAAAGGGTTCTGAAATTTTTAATCCTTTGGGAAAAAAATCCAGGATGGATACCACTAAGAAACTAGCCACCTTTTAGGGGGTTAGGGACACCATTAGGGATTTCTAACTATCCCCAGCTGGAATCCCCTCTTCCCACAGACCTGCGATTCTGACGTCATCTCTGACCTGCCATCTCCCCTTAGCATGATTCCATCAGAAAGAGAATTACAGGGCTGGGATTCAAAGTGAGTCTGTTTCTACTCTTAAAATTGCCTTCCCAGTCTGGCTTGTTCCAACATAATTAACTACTGGGAAAGCATTGGTGCCAACTATCCTGATTTTATCATGACTCATGATATTTGGTGTTTTCTTTAAAGTCCCAGCTCCTAGAATCACGTGAATTGTGTTTGACGGGAGATGTGTTAATTCCGATGGAATAAATGGGCTCAGAGTCAAAGGTGTTAACATGACCCGTCACTGTACAACATGGTTTGGTGTTTTGAGTACAGAGAACGTGGCTTGCTTAGGACTAGCAACTACTACTAGTGTAGATGAAGACTTTACTGGCATAGAAGAGCTTCTGTCAATATAGCTTATACAGGTTCCCTGACTAGAATAAGCTACACTGGCAAAAGCACTTTTATGAGGGTATAAGTGTATGTAACATTTGGGCTTATACCCATAAAACCTCCACACCCTTAATTGACATAGCTTTGCTGCTACAAATTTTAAAGTGTAAACCAGGCCTTAGTTCCATGGCAAACACACTAGAAAATTAATGGCAAAATTTGGAGAATTATTGATTAAAATACACAGAAAAAAATCCAAAACAAAATAGAGCATTTTGAAACTAAACTGCAAAACAATCCTAATCAAAATGTATCAAAGTCCCATTTCAGAGAGAGGTTATTGGTTAGAGCCCCTTATTTGTCCAACAGTTTTCCCTAGGCTAGGTCTGTGACCCATGGTGCCTGGGGCAGCCCTCACTGGTAATGCCAAGGTCAGGGCAGGCTGCAAAAGGGAGAGCAGATACTCCCAAGATTGGTGGGTAACACTGAAGTTAAACCTCCCAACAAGTCACAAACTGCGCTTCTGATCCCCCACACTGGTTATCAAGAAGGAAAAAAAGAAATCACACAGCTCCCTTTATTGCATTCCAGTCTCTGGCCCCCAGTCAGCTCCTAGGTCCAGTACAGTGAGAAGTTATTTTAAACTCTGCTCACATATGCAAAATGTTCTTCTGACCTCAAAAGGGTCAGCCAAATTACCAGGTCAGTATAGGTTTGGAGCTTACCCAAAATACCAGCCATTTATAAAGTAAAAAGGAAGAACAAGAAGAGAGATGTTAAATGGTAAAGCAGTTACATACATACAAAGACTTCAAAGTCCATATATCAGGTTCCTAGCAGTATTGGTGAGTTTGCCAGCTTGAAAATCCCTCTGGATCACATCTACAGCTTCAAAGGGGTATCCATGTAAGTCCATATCCACAAAAACAACAAGGAGTCCGGTGGCACCTTAAAGACTAACAGATTCATTTGAGCATAAGCTTTCGTGGATAAACCCCCACCCCCTTCAGATACATGGAGTGAAAATTACAGATATAGGCATAAATATACTGGCACATGAAGAGAAAGGAGTTACCTTACAAGTGGAGAACCAGTGTTGACCAGGCCAATTCAGTCACGATGGATGTAGTCCACTCCCAATAATTGATGAAGAAGTGTCAATACCAAGAGAGGGGAAATTGCTTTTGTAGTAAGCCAGCCACTCCCAGTCCCTATTCAAGCCCAAATTAATGGTGTTAAGTCTGCAAATGAATTGTAGCTCTGCAGTTTCTCTTTGAAGTCTGTTTTTGAAGCTTTTTTGTTGAAGGATGGCTACTTTTAAATCTCAGGTTTCAGAGTAGCAGCCATGTTAGTCTGTATTCGCAAAAAGAAAAGGAGTACTTGTGGCACCTTAGAGACTAACAAATTTGAGCATAAGCTTTCGTGAGCTACAGCTCACTTCATCGGATGCAAAAAAAAAAAAAAAAAGAGTACTTGTGGCACCTTAGAGACTAACAAATAATGCATCCGATGAAGTGAGCTGTAGCTCACGAAAGCTTATGCTCAAATTTGTTAGTCTCTAAGATGCCACAAGTACTCCTTTTCTTTTTACTTTTAAATCTGTTATTGAATGTCCAGGGAGACTGAAGTGTTCTCCTACTGGCTTTTGTATGTTACCATTCCTGATTTCTGATTTGTGTCCATTTATTCTTTTACTTAGAGACTGTCTGGGATACATTAGTTTGGCCAATGTACATGGCAGAGGGGCATTGCTGGCACATATCTAGCACATGATGGCATATATCTACATTAGTAGATGTGCAGGTGAATGAGGCCCTGATGGTGTGGCTGATGTGGTTAGGTCCTCTGATGGTGTTGCTAGAGTAGAGTATGTGGACAGAGTAGGCAATGGGGTTTGTTACAGGGATTGGTTCCCAGGTTAGTGTTTCTGTGGTGAGGTATGTAGTTGCTGGTGAGTATTTGCTTGAGGTTGGGGGGCTGTCTGTAAGCGAGGACTGGCCTGTCTCCCAAGGTCTGTGAGAGTGAGGGATCATTTTCCAGGAAAGGTTGTAGATCGTTGATGATGTTCTGGAGAGGTTTTAGCTGGGGGCTGTACGTGATGGCCTTCTGATGTTCTTTTCCTTATTGGGCCTGTCCTGTAGTAGGTGACTTCTGGGTATCCGTCTCGCTCTGTCAATCTGTTTCCTCACTTCCCTAGGTGGGTACAATAGTTTTAAGAATGCTTGATAAAGATCTTGTAGGTGTTTGTTTCTGTCTTAGGGATTGGAGCAAATGCGGTTGTATCTTAGGGCTTGGCTGTAGATAATGAGTCATGTTATGTGTCCTGGATGGAAGCTGGAGGCATGTAGGTAAGTATAGCAGTCAGTTGGTTTCCGGTATAGGTTGGTGTTTATGTTATCATCACTTACTTGCATTGAAGTGTCCAGGAAGTGGATCTTCTGTGTGGACTGGTCTAGGCTGAGGTTGATGGTGGGGTGGAAATTGTTGAAATCCAGGAGGAATTCTTCAAGGGCCTCTTTCCCGTGGGTTCATATGATGAAGATGTCATCAATGTCGTGCAAATAGAGGAGGGAGCTAGGGGATGAGAGCTGAGGAAACGTTGTTCTAAGTCAGCCATAAAAATGTTGGCATACTGTGGGGCCATGCAGGTACCCATAGCAGTGCAGCTGACTTGAAGGTATAAGTTGTCCCCAAATCTGAAATAGTTGTGGGTGAGGATAAAGTCACAAAGCTCAGCCACCAGGTGTGCCGTGGCCTCATCAGGGATACTATTCCTGACAGCTTGTAGTCCATCCTCATGTGGAATATTGATGTAAAGAGTTTCTACATCCATGGTGGCCAGAATAGTGTTTTCAGGAAGATCACCAATGCATTGTAATTTCCTCAGGAATTCGGTGGTGTCTTGAAAATAGCTAGGAGTGCTGGTACCGTAGGGTCTGAGGAGAGAGTCCAAATAGCCAGATAATCCTGCTATAAGAGTATCAATGCCTGAGATGATGGGGTATCCAGGATTTCCAGGTTTATTGATCTTGGGTAGCAGATAGAATATCCCTGGTCGGGGCTCTAGGAGTGTGTCTGTGTAGATTTGTTCCTGTGATATAGCAGGGAAGTTTCTTGAGCAGACAGTGTAGTTTTTCTTGGTATTCTTCAGTCGGATCAGAAGATAATGGTCTGTAGAATGTGGTGTTGGACAGTTGCCTGGCACCCTCCTGTTCATGATCGGACTTGTTCATGATGACTACAGCACCTCATTTGTCAGCCCCTTTGATTATAATGTCAGAGTTGTTTCTGAGGCTGACTCCACGCCTCTCGGGGAGGTGGCATGACTAACTCAGCTAACTAACTGAGAGACTCTTAGGAGCCAAATTTAAGAGAAGACACTTCATACCTAGGCTAATGCAAGGCAGCTTGTCACCTTTACCCTTTAGTACAGCCCTGGCCTGTGTGTGCAGCTGGTAGCAGCTGGGCATGGACACCATGATCTGAAAATGTGGCTGCCCTGCCCACTGTGTCTCTGCCACTCAGTCCTCCCCACCCCTCACCCGCTGTTCTTCCTCCCTCCGTCCTCCAGTCCTCCCACCCCTCACCCACTGCCCTTCCTCCCTCCGTCCTCCAGTCCTCCCACCCCTCACCCACTGCCCTTCCTCCCTCCGTCCTCCAGTCCTCCCACCCCTCACCCACTGCCCTTCCTCCCCAGTCCTCCCCACCCCTCACCCACTGCCCTTCCTCCCCAGTCTGCCCCACCCCTCACCCGCTGCCCTCCCTCCCCCCCAGTCCACCCGACCCCTCACCCGCTGCCCTCCCTCCCCCCCAGTCCTCCCCACCCCTCACCCGCTGCCCTCCTCCCCAGTCTGCCCCACCCCTCACCCGCTGCCCTCCTTCCCCCCCCAGTCCACCCGACCCCTCACCCGCTGCCCTCCCTCCCCCCAGTCCTCCCCACCCCTCACCCGCTGCCCTTCCTCCCTCCCCCCCAGTCCACCCGACCCCTCACCCGCTGCCCTCCCTCCCCAGTCTGCCCCACCCCTCACCCGCTGCCCTTCCTCCCCCCCAGTCCTCCAGACCCCTCACCCGCTGCCCTCCCTCCCCCCAGTCCTCCCCACCCCTCACCCACTGCCCTTCCTCCCCAGTCTGCCCCACCCCTCACCCGCTGCCCTTCCTCCCCCCCAGTCCTCCAGACCCCTCACCCGCTGCCCTCTCCCCCCCCCAGTCCTCCCCCTCCCCTAGTCCCCCGCCCTTGTCGGCGCGAGGCTCGGGCCGGGAGCGCGCGCGGAGCGGCTCCCGGAAGTGCGATGGGCCCCCGCTGGCCGGGCCTGCGCAGCTTGTGGGCGGAAATGGCCCGGTCCCGGTAGCGGCGAGAGCGGCGAGGCTGGGCCGGCGGCGGGTGAGTCGGGTGGGAACGTGGCGGCCTGGCTCGGCGCGGGCCAGAGCCCTGAAACCTGCCGTGTGCGGCGCCCCCCACCTCGTTCCCCTCGCGCCGGCCCCCCCGTCTCTGCCTGGGGCGGGGGACCCTGGTGCCCCCCCCGGTCTGTGCCTGGGGCGGGGGACCCTGCTGTCCGTTCCCCTCCCGGTCTCTGCCTGAGGCGGGTGTCTTTTAAGTTGTCCCAGATATCTATGATACACCAAGACAGGATTCACTACTGATTTTGAAGAATAATCTGTTTGCGTCTTCACTTACCTAGAGAAAAGTGTCTCCATCAGAGGTGGACCCATTTTTACTTTACATCCACTGGCAAAAAGCATTAAGTGCCAGAAACCACTATCTTACTGTGAAGTTCTGGGAGGAAAGCATTAGGTGATTATTTGCTGTGTTAATTTCATGGTTTGATCAAACTGATGATTTAATGCCAGTGTTGCTGCTAATGAACCTTATTTCTAGCCTCGATATGATAATTCCATTGTTTTGTCCATATTTGGTTTGTTAGAATTTGTAATAGCCTAATCTTTGTGGTATGTTCTAAAATTCATAAAAAACATGAGTTCCTTCAGTAAGTAATTTGGGTCAGAGCCCTAGAGAACGTCAGTGTATCAGCTGATCCAACTCAGATCCCGGATAGCTCCTTCCTTAAATTAGCCTAGTTCTCTCACCTGCCATTCCTTGTGTCTGTCTAGACTATACATTTTAGTAATTTTGGGGATAAAATTCCTGGATGCTCAACTCTTTCTTGTCTATGTCCCCAGAGTGAATAGAGTCAAACATTTCTGCTTAGTGTCAGGAAGCAAAAATTTCCACAGGTGCTCACTAAAGATACACATCCAGCTAAACAGAAGCATGCACAAGGACAGAAATATGATACAGGCCAGATAGTGACCCCATCTCCTCCTCTTGCCCACCCAGCTGCTTCTCTCTTTCCCTTTGTTCCTCCCATGTGTCAGCCTGTCTTTTTCCTGGGATTGCAGCTTTTCAGCAGGGCTGTCACTCAGGTGATGGGTTTAGAAATAAGATGAGTGCATTTTGATTCTTCTCTTTGTTTTGTTTCCAGGCCTTGTTTGGATGGGACAATGGCTTTAACCTTCATGTCCTTACAAGAATTAATCAGGGAGGATTTCCTGACCTGTAAAATCTGCTATGATCTCTACACAGTGCCAAAGATCCTTCCATGTCTGCACAGTTACTGCCAGCATTGCCTGGAACCACTAGTGAGGGATGGAGCGCTCCAGTGTCCTGAGTGCCGGCTGCAAACAGATGTCCCAGGAGGTGCCTCAAGTCTGAAAACCAACTTCTTCATCAACAGCCTCCTGGAGTTATTCCAGATTAAACACAACAGGGATTTGGCCTGCACAGTCTGCTCAGATGCCCAGAAGATCTTGACTGCCACTGCCCGTTGCCTAGACTGCAAGGATTTCTTGTGCCAGTCCTGCACTCAGGGCCATTGCTGCTCCCGTCTCACTCTTCATCATAAGGTGGTGAAGCTTGAGGAGTTTCTAGCTGGGGAATATGATGCTGAGATGAGGCTGCTGCAGGAGCTGTGCTGCCAGGACCATCAGCAGGAAGCTCTGCGATTCTTCTGTGACACCTGCAGTGCTCCTATCTGCAGGGACTGCCGTATGCTAGACCATTTCCAGCACAAGGTGGTCTCTATGGCAAATGCTGTGCAGAGGGAAAGGCCTTCTGTTGAGCAGCTAATTGACAGCCTGGCAGGAACGATAACATGCATCTCTGAGCAGGAAAAAGCTGTGGAGGAGACAATAGATAAGTTGAAAACATCAGGAGAGAACATAAAGGAGAGGATCACCAAATATGTAGATGACATTATCTCCTACCTTCTGGCCCAAAAGGAAGCCATTCTGGGTGAGCTGTCTGCTTTTCTAACTCAGCAAATGGAAAGTTGTCGCCTGGTGAAAGAGGAGCTCCAGAGCCAAAGAGATAAAGCAATCAGCACCAGGGAGTTCTCTCAAAGGGTCCTTTATGTGGGAAAGGACTATGAGATCTTACACCTGGAGGGCATGATAAGGAATCGGATTCAGGAGCTCCAGACATATATCCCACGGAAACTAGAGAGCCAGATCCCTGAATTGGCCATAGCTTGGGATCAGCCGGAAATGCTGTCAGAGGCAGTACTCTTCAGTCTAGTGTTTCCCAGGGAACAGCCTGAAGGAGACATGGAAACTGTTTTTGAGCCAGATAGCGAGGCATCTGCTTCCCCCAGTGAGGAGTCTGAGGATGACCCAGACTTGCCCTTGGACTCAGAAGACCAAGAAGACTCCTGTCCAAGCTCTGAAGAGAGTGCTCCTGACGCTCCCGACACGAACCCCTCTTGTTGCAGCAGGCGCAGAAAAAGGCCTAAGCGCATGTGCACTTTTGAGGTAGACCAGTGCTGCTCCCAAGTAAAGCCCAATATCACAGGGATTGCTGTTCTGCCTCAAGCTGGTGGCATTCTCCTGTTAGATCAGGAGAATGATGAGATAAAGCAGTACAGCGCTGGTGGGCACTTTCAGCAATCAATACCTCTGCCAGACTCAGATGGTGTCTTCTGTGGCATTTCACTCTGTGGAGATGTCCTAGCTTGCTCTTCAGATTCCTTCCTCTTCTTCCTGACCCTTGAGGGCAAGTTTCTGCGCAAGTTGCTGCTAAGGGGATCCGAGTCTTCCTATGCCATCACCTCCTATGAGGACTCCTATATTGCCGTGAGTGAAGGCACACTCTGCTCCATCTCCCTTTACAGCCCTTCAGGACACTGCGTGGGCAGGGTGGCACCCACAGACTACCATGGAGGGAAGTTCCTTTTCATTGCTGTCAATGACTGGGAGGAATTCATTGTTTCAGACTTCATCAAGAAGCAGATTGTCATCATTGAGAAGTCTGGGCTGATCCTCAATGTGCTGAAGACCTCACACTCACTGTTGACAAAGCCGTTCAGTGTATGCGTGGATGCGTCCAGTAACATTTTTGTGGTCGATCAGTTGAAGGTGATTAAATTTTCACCAGATGGTGAGACAGGGGAGGTAGTGTTGAGCAACCAAAGTCGGCTGAAGAGACCCCGTGTCCTTGCTGTGGACGACAGCGGGCGCCTTGTTCTGGTGCAAGAGGATGGTTACGTCCACATTTATTGCTTCTAGTTCACACCCTTGGAGAACGTGGGCTGAGTGCCCCAAAGTAGCTAGTTCTGTAACCTCAGGTCCCAAACCTTTGTGTTAATAGTGCGCCAGAGTAATCCCACTGGTACTATCACCTCCAGATGTGTAAAAGAGCTTTAGCCCTGACTCTGGGTGTCAGTGGAGCAGACATGTCTGGGCAGGAGTCTTTGTGCTTCAAGTGTTTTGAAAATGCTCAGAGCCCAAGGGAGCTGGAGGTAGAAATATTATTTCACTAACTCAGATGAGATTCATATTGCCAAAACTTTCTACGCTCTCCCAGCTCACCTGACAGTTTCTGCAGGGGTACTGCAATGTTATAGTCAGTGCTGTCAGTGCCTGAGGTCAACAGCTGGAGAGATGGGAATAATGGCCAGCTCTAAAGAAATGGCAGAAAGGAAATGCCTTTGCTTAATGTGCATTTGGTAGTTGGCATTGATCGATGACAGGTGCCTTTGAACTGTTTCACTTTAAAGTAACATCTCTTCCCCTGCCCACCTACCCCCTGCATCAGAGCTGTGAGCTGATAGAACTCTGACTTTCACTTTAGCTGTTCTGGAGTGTGTCCCAGATTAAGGGAATGTTCAGAAAAATGACCTACTTCTATCTCTCAGCATCCCCTTTGCCATCTTAGCCCAGCCAGCCACTGAATTTCTCTCCCTCCTACCCCCCCCCCCCGAGTCATAGTCCTCCTTGAGCAGGATGACCAAACATCACAAAGGAACCTGACACCTGCCAGAGGCTGTGGGAACCTGGTCTGAGCATTGGAAGCATCCAGGGAACCTGATCAGTCCCACAAGTGTGAAAAGGTAAAAACAGCTAGAACTGTATCTAAATATCCCAAGCAGAAAGCACCCAGCCTTGCTGCAGCCAAGGACTGGTTAGTGAATCCATTGGAAAAGAGGTGGCAGTCGGCTCAGTTCAATGGGTGATGCAGCCTGTTGCATTCCTTTTCTGTTTAGCCTGTTTAATCCAGGAAGAGCAGTCAGTGCTTGAGCAAGTCTCAGCTTTTGTTTATATTTAGGGATACAGACTAAAGATTCCTATTGCATTCCAGCTCATCCTACTGTTAGTGTAAAACAGTCATTTCTGTTTGAGCATTAACACTTCTATGCATTTGGATAATTAATAGAGCCTCATGCTTTCCCTTATGAATTGTTTTCCAATTTTTCTTCTTGTTTTGCTTTAATAAAGCCTGGTGCAATTATGAGTATGGCAGGCCTCACTAAAGGTCCAGGGCATGACTCTGGCACTGAGTCCTCACAGTGACCTGAACACAAGGGATGTTTGCTGGAGCCTTTCCCTGTATGCAGGACAGGATGAGAGTACATTCACTAGTTTCTTTCACTGTGTTGGCAAGAAATGTTCAGGCTCTTACAGAGCAGCTCGGTGGGAGCTATTCAGGCATTTGTCTTTGGGCTTCGTTTTAACACTTGCTGGCAAGTGTGCTCTCTTACACGGATTCTCAGGGACCTAGCCACGTACATTGTCATGTAGACGTGTATTTTCTCACACACTCATGCACGCACACACATTAGTATTCATGTGTATGCATACAAAATGACACAAAATTACTAAAGATAGTTAAGACCCATGCAGACTGCAAAGAGCTACAAAAGGATCTCTCAAAACTGGATGACTGGGCAACAAAATGGCAGATGAAATTTAATGTGGATAAATGCAAAGTAATGCACATTGGAAAGCATAATCCCAACTATACATATAAAATGATGGGGTCTAAATTAGCTGTTACCACTCAAGAAAGAGCTCTTGGAGTCGTGGATAGTTCTCTGAAAACATCCACTCAATGTGCAGCGTCGGTCAAAAAAGCAAACAAAATGCTGGGAATAATTAAGAAAGGGATAGATAATAGGACAGAAAATATCATGTTGCCTCTATATAAATCCATGGTACGCCCACATCTTGAATATTGTGTGCAGATGTGGTTGCCTACATCTCAAAAAAGATGTATTGGAATTGGAAAAGGCTCAGAATGGAAAAAATCAGCAAATGGCAGGGAAGGGACAACAGGAAACTCGAGAAGCCTCATAGGAACTATCCTTGTGCAGGATCTGATCATTCTTTGTGGGCATTCTAATGAGTGTTCTGATGTCCTCAGGCACCTCCTCATGAGAGTAATTGCTGATCTGATCTTGCCCTGTGTTTTGGCTGATAGATTTTGTGGGCTGTGTGTGTCATTCTGTCAACACTCCAAGATGGACGAGGTGCTGAGATGGTTGAAGATCACTCTTTCAGCAATTGACAATAAATCCATGCTGTTGCAATGTTCGGATCGTTGGCTAAGTTGCTCGAGTGGACCCCTCCTTGGATAGGGCTCTGCCTAGAATGTCATCCAGGAAAGATTTCAGAGTAGCAGCTGTGTTAGTCTGTATTCGCAAAAAGAAAAGGAGGACTTGTGGCACCTTAGAGACTAACAAATTTATTTGAGCATAAGCTTTCGAGAGCTACAGCTCACTTCATCGGATGCATTCAGTAGAAAATATAGTGGGGAGATTTATATATTTATTTATAGGTATATAAATCTCCCCACTGTTTTCCACTGAATGCATCCGATGAAGTGAGCTATAGCTCACGAAAGCTTATGCTCAAATAAATTTGTTAGTCTCTAAGGTGCCACAAGTACTCCTTTTCTTTCTATCCAGGAAAGACTATTCCTCTGTCCCCTTTTGCCTGAGAAAAGCCACCAGAACAGTGAGGACTTTTATGAACACTCGTGAGGATGACAGTCTGAAAGGCAGTGCTTTGTATGGAAAATCATTGGTCCCATGAGCGAATCACAGAAATCTCTTGTGTTTCCAGTGGATTGGCACATGAAGATAGGCCTTCAAATCAATTGATATAAAGTAATTCCCTTGGTAGATGGCCACTGCTATGGACTTCAAAGTCTCCATCTTAAATCTGGTCTTTCTTACGAACTTGTTCAGGTGTTTTAAGTCCAACACTGCTCTGTCCTCCTCAGATCTTTTGGGTATCAGAAACAAGATTAAGTAGTGGCCAGAGAACATCTCTACCTCAGGAACTCTCTCTGTTACATGGAATTGCAGAAGCTGATCTGTGGCCTTTAGCATATTTTGCCTCTTGCTGATGCTGGAGAAGGGAGAAAATGATGATTTGGAATCTTTGAAAATTCAGTGAACCACATTCAGGACCCATCTGTCCAATGTGAAGAGAGGTCATTGGTCCTTGAATTTTAATAGTCTCCCCCCATAGGTGTTGCTCATCTGAACTCTCTTGATTGTATTCAGGCATTGCTTCCAGTGTTGAAATTTGCATGGCAGGAAGAATGGTCTCTCCCCTTTACAGGCTTGGACTAGTTTCATTTGCCTTTGCTGTAGTTTTTTCTTTCGTTCCTATAGGAGTAGTCACAAAAAGGATATGTAGACCTGTAATAAGGACAGTTGTCCCTTTTTCTGGATTTGGAGTTGGGAGAGTTCTTTTTTGATTTATCTGAGATTTCCACCAGCACTCGGTCTAATGGCTTCCCAAATAACCAACTTCCTAAATATTTCAACATGACTTTGGCTTGTATATAGTGCTTCCAAGCTCATAACCAGAGGTGCTGTCTGGTCACCACATTGGAGGCCATGGCATGCGCTAAAAACATCAAAGTATCCCTGGTTGCAGCGACAATGAAGGTTGAAGCCATTGAGTTTTTCTTTAAGTCCAAACCTAATCATGATTTCCTAGCCTTTTGTGGCCATCTAGCTGCCAAATTTGTCAGTCCAGGCAAGTACTGCTCTTGCAAAACATGTTGCCCCAGCAGAAACCCTCAGAGAGGAAGATGCAGCCTCAGACATATTATTACACAGGGATATTTCTATTCTGCAGTCCGGTTCTTTTGGGAAAGAGCCCCTTTCCGTTGGATAGTAGTGTCTTTGACTAGTGCTGAATCTGCTTTGTCCATTTTGGGACGAGAGATAAAATCTGCTTTGCTGTGGTGCACACTGTAGAATTTTTTGGCATGCCTGGACAATCTAATAGATTTTGCTGGTGTTTCCCATTCAGCCTTAATCACTTTTCCAAAAAGTCCTGAAAGGGAATGTGTAGTTCAGATTTTGAACCAGCTGGAAAATATTTTTTTGTAATTTCTATGTCTGTCCTTTCTTCCTCCTCCCCAGAATCTTTTCTAATGGGCTCATCTGACAGGATACCCAGGTATCTAATCACCATTCGTAATGTGTTCTCAAGTGATTGGAAAAAGATCCTCTTGCTTTGTTTCATCCTGCAATTCAGGCTCTGTGAGAGAGAGAGAGAGTGAGTTCACCTTCCTCCTGTGAAGATGATCCTGACTTTTCTCTTGACTTCTTTGTTTCTCTCTTAGGCTTGGATTGTACAGATTTTCCAGCCTTCTTTTTCCTTTTTTGATGTCTATCAAGATTATGATTAAAATAAATGACAATGAAGAACAGCCACAAACAGTTTTTTTATTAATCTTTTTCTTTCCATGTATGAGAACCTTGTGTGCAAACTGTTAGCTCTCATGATGAATGAAGAACTATTATCCCCAGAAGAATCAGCCAGTTTTCTCTTGTGTCTGAGGTAATTTCTTGAACCCTTTCCACATTTTTAAAATTTTACTCCTTAGGTTCTCAATCGCCACCTCCACTGAGTCAGATGAGATTTCTGCAAACCTCTTCTGCTGTCAGGCATCTCCTATATTTGCCTTTTTGAGAGTGCATACTATACGGGGACACTGCTGCTGTTGCCTGGGGCTTACAGGTTGGTGATTGCTGAGGTAAAGGCACTTTTTGCACCAAATTCAGGAGCTCCCTAATCCAAGAAGGAATTTCTTCCTGGGGGGAGATTCCATTCTCTCTTCCATGTAGAATTCCTGACCATCCCCTGGAGCTAAGGGCTGGTGAGCAGATTGCCTGATGAAGAAAGGAAGGAGGGGATGATGAGACAGTGCTGCAGGAGGGTGTGCACCCAAAATAGTCTTACTGGCCACTCCTTGCTCTGTTGGTGGCAGATTCAGATGGTCCCGCTTATGGTTTCCCTACCTGGGCCGCTGCCTTTTAATGCGGTAATTCCAGGCAGGAGACAAACAGCCTCTTTAAGGTTTCTCTGTTTTGTATTAATTCTCTCTCTCTCTCAGTAGTAGCTGGATTCAACCACCCTGCCAGTAGCTACAGGAGGGGGAGAGCTAGTCCCTCATCAGTTATTCGGTCAGAGTGACAGATTGAGAACAGGAGCTGCAGCTGAGTGCCGGGAGGAGGTAGCAGGGGAGACCTACAGTTCTGGAACTTTTGAACAAGAAATGCTCCATATACAGATGAGATTTACCTTCTATCACCCTTCTCCCCCAAGGAACAGATCTCTGATGTTTCTCAGTATAGTTGGGAAAATGGCCTTTGCATCTCAGTATGTAAGATCGTAGCCTGTTTTGCCAGAGTGAAGCCAACATAAAACACCATATCTAGAAAACCAGGGACTATTATTGATGGCTGAGCTGCCTCTCCTGGGGAGAGGTGGTGTTGCTGGAGATAGCATAACTAGGGAGGTCAGCAGGTGCACTGCTTCCCATGCTCCGGAAAGAAGAACTGGTCTAAAAGTCAAACCTCACCGTTTATGTGGGGTCCAAATTATAGGTCTTGGAGTTACAATAATCAAATCACTTTCACACAAAAGATGAGGCGGCAGGGCATCACTGAGTTCTACGAGGGAGCAGCGTTCAGACCCATGGGTGACTACATCCCTCCCCTCTTGCATGCCAGGGCAGCCAGGCTAGCATGTAGGATTAGCCTGACTTTTCCATGCGGGGGTCCAAGTCTGGACAAATTGGGGTTGGGAAGGAATTTTCCTCCAAGGCAGATTGGAAGAGGCCCTGGAGGTTTTTCGCCTTCCTCTGTAGCATGGGGCATGGGTCACTTGCTGGAGGATTCTCCTTGAAGTTTTTAAAACACGATTTGAGGACTTCAATAGCTCAGACATAGGTGAGAGGTTTTTCGCAGGAGTGGGTGGGTGAAATTCTGTGGCCTGCGTTGTGCAGGATGTCAGACTAGATGATCATAATGGTCCCTTCTGACCTTAGTATCTATGAATCTATATAAACTTTCAGGCATTGAAACTTGTTGAATAGTAACTCTCTGACGTCCTGCCTGCTCCCCTAGGGCCTACGTTTAGATTTTTTTTAATAGTATGGTTTGTGCCTGCTTTTAATGTAATAAGGAGACTGAATTCCAAATTTGCTTTTTCATGTTTTTATATTTTTAAAATAAATTCCTAGGTCTTTATTTCTGAATTTATATTTTTCTTTTAAGGGGCATTTGGGCTATATCTGCTAATTAAAAAATGACAGATGTTTAAAATTAAAGATTGTTTTGAAGATAATGTATAGGTGTGGAAAAATTTACTGCCTGTATGTCTCAAGCCACTTATTATCAGCATATTCAGTCCTGGGCCTAACTCCTCAAGCTAAATAATCAGGAGGCATATGGGGACTTTTTGGGGTCCTAGAGGCTGTCTTTTGCCTAGCAGATTAAAACATGATATTGCTCCTCTTGGAACATAGGAGGAACAAGGAGAGCGGTCAGGAGCTATCTCAGAAGCAGCTCATCCAGAGTTCATTCCAGGAAGCAGTTGAGACAAAATTTTACACTTCATATACTAAAAATTAATTTTTTAGCATTGGATTCCCCTGCTATGCCTTAGCATTCACAAGCCTCATACACCTAAGTTACATGGAAAGAGATTTGAGTAGCACAGCCCTTTTCTCTGGCCAGCAGAGCCTCAGCTTGCTTCCTGCTTCCTCTGGGAACACTAGCAGAGTAATAGCTGCCATTAAGGAGGCATTTGCTAAGTGACTATAAGTTGCCTTGAGTCGTCACTGTGCTCACTCTGAGGCAGAGAACAGACAAGTGCTTACTTTGCCAAAGAGGAGGCCTAGAGAATTTTTGACATCTCTGTGGATCAGAGATTATATTGGGACCTGAGGAAAGTTAAAAACTAACTCTTTAATCCAAAATCCACTGTTTCTTCCCACTGGATTCATTTCCAAACACATGATTAAAGAACTGCTGTTTTGCCTGCGGGGGTTGTTGAACAGATTTGGGATAAACACCATGGAAGATTGTGTGCAATAGCGGAGCTCCCTCTCACAAAAGAACAAGTCACTGACATTTTATCCATGCACATTGTCTGCTCTAGGAAAAGCAAATGTGAAAGACAAAAGTAAAGCAAGTGGGAGTGCGTGACTGGGATTATGTCTCATACATGCTGGATAATGTATATTTGCACTGCTGTGCTCTAGGGGCTGATGGAAGTACTGTTCCTACCAGCAGCCCGCAGGATCTTTAGCTTACCAGGTAGAGGCTTTCATCTGCAGACAAAGATCCCTAGTTCTATCCCCAGTATTGTATGTTTGCAGTACAGCTGATGCATAGGATGGGACAGGTGCAATCATAAATAAGGCTAAGATTTTGTCATGCATATTTTTAGTAAAAGTCACAGGTCATGGGCAATAAAGAAAAACTAATGGAAGCCCATGTGTGACATTTACTTACAATATGCATAATAGCTCAGAGCTGCGACCCCCCCCCACTGCCCGTGGCTCCCAGTGTGGGGCACCCCAGCTGCCTGTGACTCAGAACTCTGGGGCACTGCCCCCTTCCTCACCCCCCAGCATCTGGGAGCTTGGGGCACCTGCAGTTCCCAGCCACCATGGGCTGTGGGTGACTCTGCAGCTCCCAGGAACCACGGGATCAAGTTATGCATTCCATGACCTCTGACAAAACTGTAGCCCTAATTGTGAGCTGGTTCTAGTCTCACTTGGGGGCAACACATGCCCTGGTAGAGCTCAGCTCAGAGACTCAGGAAAAGGGCTGGTATTCGTAGCAGCATAGGACTGGAAGGGACCTCGACAGGTTGTCTAGTCCAGTCCCTGGCACTCCTGGCAGGACTAGGTATTATCTAGACCATCCCTGACGGGTTTGTCCAACCTGCTCTTAAAAATCCCCAATGTTGGAGATTTCACAACCTCCCTGGGCAATTTATTCCAGTGCTTAACCACCCTGACAGGACATTTTTCCGAACGTCCAACCTAAACCGCCCTTGCTGCAATTTAAGCCTATTGCTGCTTGTCCTGTCCTCAGATGTTAAGAACAATTCTTTTCCCTCCTCCTTGTAACAACCTTGTATGTACTTGAAAACTGTTATCATGTCCCCTCTCATTCTTCTCTTCTTCAGACTAAACAAACCCAATTTTTTTCAATCTTCCCACATAGGTCATGTTTTCTTGACCTTTTAATCATTTTTGTTGCTCTTCTCTGGACTTTCTCCAGTTTCTGCACATCTTTCTTGAAATGTGGCACCCAGAACTGAACACAATACTCCAGCTGAGGCCTAATCAGTGCAGAGTAGAGCGGAAGAATTACTTCTCGTGTCTTGCTTAGAACACTCCTGCTACTACATCCCAGAATGATGTTGATTTTTTTGAACAGTATTACACTTTTGACCCATATTTAGCTTATGGTCGGAGATTACTTTCTGCAGTACTTCTTCCTAGGCAGTCATTTTCCAGTTTGTGTATGTGCAACTGATTGTTCCTTCCTAAATGGAGTACTTTGCATTTGTCTTTATTGAATTTCATCCTATTTACTTCAGACCATTTCTCCAGTTTGTTCAGATTATTTTGAATTTTAATCCTGTCCTCCAAAGCACTTGCAACCCCTCTCAGCTTAGTATCATCCACAGACTTCATGTGTGTACTCTCTATATCATTATTTAAATCATTGCTGAAGATATTGAACAGAACCAGACCCAGAACTGATCCCTGCAGGACCCCACTTGTTATGCTCTTCCAGCATGACTATGAACCACTGATAACTACTCTCTCGCAACGGCTTTCCAACCAGTTTTGCACTCACCTTTTTGTAGCTCCATCTAGGTTGCATTTCCTTGGTTTGTTTATGAGACGGTCATGTGAGACAGTATCAAAGACTTTACTAAAGTCAAGATACACCATGTCTAGTGCTTCCCCCCCCCCCCCCCCCCGCATCCACAAGGCTTGTTACCCTGTCAAAGAAAGCTATCAGGTCGGTTTGACGTGATTTGTTCTTGAAAAATCCATGCTGACTGTTATTTATCACCTTATTATGTTCTAGGTGTTTGCAAATTGATTGCTTAATTATTTGCTCCATTATCTTTCTGGATACAGAAGTTAAGCTGACTGGTCTGTAATTCCCCAAGTTGTCCTTATTCCCCTTTGTATAGATTGTGACTATATTTGCCCTTTTCCAGTCTTCTGGAATCTCTCCCGTCTTCCATCACTTTTCAAAGATAATTGCTAATGGCTCAGATATCTCCTCAGTCACCTCACTGAGTATTCTAGGATGTATTCCATCAGCTCCTGATGATGTGAAGACATCTAACTTGTCTAAGTAATTTTTAACCTGTTCTTTTCCTATTTTAGCCTCTGATCCTACCTGATTTTCACTTACATTCACTATGTTAGCTGTCCAATCACCACCGCCCTTCTTGGTGAAAATCCTATTTATACAGAAACCCTGAGGTTAAAATCACATATAAGAACACAGGCTGCTTTGCATCGTTCTTGTGAGTTCCCTTGGGGACCAGGGCAAGGTGCCATGGATGACACGCATGCAGAGTGTGCCCAGGTTAATGGCAGATGAAACCTGATATACACAGGCCTGCATTACACGAAGGAGGGCATGTACACAGATGAAATGGGGAGGGAGCATGTGCGGGGAACAAGCCCATGTGTTTGAGGGAAAGGGAAGACAGGTCTGTCAGCAGGGCCGCCACACCCTATTCAGCCTTTCCTGTACCATGCTTACCCCTCCAGGAGACCGACTTGAAACTGCTGCCAGATTAAACTGCAGCCTGCTAGACTGGGCCATAAATCATCCCAGCTCATGCTTCTGATTCAGCCTGACTCTGGTGCAGAAGCGTGCAGCTCCTGGGCTCAGCCCTCTCATGCAGGAATCCAGCACATAGTCCCAGACTGCAACATGCAGTTTCAGTACGACTTTATTATCTTTCTATTCACACAACAAAGGGGGGGCGGGGAAACCCGAAGTGAATGAAACAGTAACACTGATGCCCTAGGAGGGGTCTGTTGCTGTTGCTGTTGGTATCCCTGTTGCTGACTCAGGGATACCTGCCCCCAAGTCAGATGTGTCCAGGGAAACAGCTTCTTGCTGTCTTTTGTGAGTGGCCTGTTCAGTTCTTAGTGCACATGCGAAATGTAAACCTGTTATATGGCCTCTGACCTCCAGTGGGATCTTCACAGACACATGTATGGAGAGACTGGGTGCCGCAAGCAGGGGCACAGACGTGAATGTTCATGCAGGTGTGAATGAAGGTAGAGACACAGACCCGTAAGCACACAGCTGCAACTGCACAGGTGTTCAGAGGGGTAGAACCATGCACAAGCAGGGAGACATATGCACACACATGCATTCATGCACAAACCATAATAAGCAGAGGGGTATGACTGCGCACAGACAGGCAGACGTAGAGAGACATGTGGCTGTGGCTCAGCTGCAGTGTGGATGTTTTTATAAATAATAGATTTTGCCAGACAAATGGCCAAGATTCTATTCCCAGCTGTGTCATGAGCTCTGTGTGACCTTGAGCAAGTCATTGCTGCGCTGGGCCTCTGTTTCTCTTCCTGACCTTTGTTGTGTCTATGCAGACTAAGCTCTTTGGGCCCGGACTGTCTCACTACAGTATGTACAGCATTTGGCACAACAGGGCCCCAAGCTCACCTGAGGTCTCTGAGTGCTAAGCTAACAAAAAATAACAAAATGGCTTGCTTTTTTTGACAGACGTGCATTGGTGGATGAAGGGAAGGCAACATCTGGTGGGAGCCTGCAAAGGGTGATTTTTAGGACTTGTCTTAATTAGTGACGAAGAAGAGGGAGGAAACAACATCTTAATAAAAGGTGCAGATGCTCCTAACCTGGACAGAGCTGCAAGCCCCAGACAGGCTGGAGAAAAGACTGAGAGGGACTTGCAGCGCTTAGACCCAGGCAGGGACTAACAAAATGAGAGTTTGCCTGGATATGTGCAAGTAATTAATCTGGCAGAACATCACAGAGTGGTTCAGTGGCAGGGAGAGAGCTGGGAGAGACCTAGTGATACAGGAGTTTTCACTATGAGCTCGCGGCATTATGAGCCAGCATGGTTTGGGTTGTACCCAGAAGTATCGTTCCAGAGTAAAGCGGGAATAGTGCTCCTCTATACAGTGTGGATATGGCTCTAGTACAATTGCTCCTGAAATGCCGCATTCAGTTCCAGGAACCACAACCCCCACAAAGAGTATCTGCAAATTGAAGAGATTTCAAAGAGCATCAGTGATCAGGGCAGAGGGGACAAGTTTGGGGGAGCAACTGAGACAGCTAAATCTGTCTAGTTTAGTTGAAGAATGGCTGGGGGAGGGGGAACCCTGCATAAGGGCTGCAAATATACCTCACTGTAATCAAGCCATACATGTCAGGGCATGTGCTTAGTACACAGCTATAATTTGCAGACCAGTCACACATCCCCTCAAACACAAAAAGACATCACACATACAGATGCATTCTTGCACATACCCAGCACTTGCACTCATCTGTGCCACTCACATCAATGTATCCACCCCATCTGCACTGCTATCTACATGCACTATCCCTCCCCAGTGCCAGCTCCCCACAGTAGGGTAACCAGATGTCCCAATTTTATAGGAACAGTCCCGATTTTTGAGGCTTTTTCTTATATAGGCACCTATTACCCTCCACCCCGTCCCAATTTTTCACACTTGCTATCTGGTCACCCTACCTCACAGTCATGCATATGGATATGCACATGCACACAGCTCTGCACTCACACCCAGCAGGCAACAAAGTGCTCGGACCTGCGCCCCCTCTCTTTGTCAGATATCAACGCTCGCAGCAGACTGCTCACCCTTTTAGCGGTGGGGACATGGCTCCATGCTCAGCTGCTGGAGGGAAGCTTGGGACAGGTCACCTAGCAGGCTTGGTGTCTCAGGGACACATGCACAAACTCACAGTGGCACAGCTTGTTAGGAAACAATTCCTGCTAGGACTTGGATCCCCAAGGAGCAGCTCTACCCCAGAGCTGTAGGAGACGACTCCACCATCAGCAGTCATAGCCCTGCCAACCACTACAGCGGAAGACTCTTACACAAGAAACAGATTATTTTAGCGCCAAACACTTCAGGATCTCCCCAGAGAAGAAAGAGCTTCTCAACAGGGTCAGGCCCAGGACATGCACACCTTCCTCTTTGTCTTTCAGAGCAGGGATCCCAGTGTGTCAGAGGGATAGACAGCAAATGCCATAGAAGACTTTGCTGAGGTAAAAAATAAAACAGGACCAGTGTCCTACTTGTAAAGTTCCAGTTAAATCAAATCAACTCAGGAACTGCCTTGTCTTTGCCAGGGTTCAGGCCGATTGGCCTGAGTAAAGTGCAAATGCCAGTCCACTTTCAATGATAACTGCAGTTGGGTCAAGGCAACACTCAAATTTCAGCTCTTCCCCAGGTTAAGATTAGCTTGACCATGCTGAAGGGGTGGCGGACATGGCCTTGCCCTGCCCCAGGGTCAGTGCACATTTGCCATACTGAAGGGCATGTTGGCTCTGCCCAGGCCTTAGATCAGGTTGGCCATGCTGGAGGTGGTGGCGAGCCGGTGGTTCACAGCAAGCCGGCTGGAGATGGTGAAGATGCTAATGTCACCTGTGCCCAGGCTCCTGGGAGCAACTGGGCAGCAGGAGGTGCTGAGCACGTAAAGCAGCAGGCAGAGTAGAATGGCAGCCCCAGCAGTCATGAGGATGACTCCACTGGTGAACATGCTGGCCAGAGGCCGTGAGGGGCTGAGCTGCATGGTTGTGGTGGAGAGGACAGTGAGGACCACGCCACAGACCAGCAGCACCAGAGCGCTAAGCAGCAGCACCACACAGTCCGAAAAGCCACCACTCTTCAGCAGCTCAATTTGGTTCCGGCTCCGGATGCAATTCATGTCCTGGATAGCAGAGCTCAGCAGCTGCTTCAGCAGTACTAGCAAGGCCAGGAGGCAGAGCGTGGTGCCCACAGCCAGCCGCCACTCCCCGGACCAGCTGCTGGTGCTATAGAGGAGGACAATGCCTCCTGTCCCACAGGCCAGAATTAGCACCACAGCCACCCCATAGCACAAGATGGATTTCTTAGGGTCCTTGAACCACCACAGCTCGACATGCTCCTCAAGGATGTTCCTCTGAATACGGCCAGCATCCGCAGGGGGCCTGGGCACACTGAGCTCCTCCAGTTCAGGCATGGTGGGTGCCTGAGGGGCCTCTAGGCTGGGCGGGATGTGCTGCGATGATCACATAGATGGCACCAGGGTCCCTGGCCGGGGAGGTCAAAGCCACAGCAGCTGTGAAGGCTGTGGCATTTCCTTGGGAGGCAGGCAGCTTTTGTTCTTGCCCTCTGATGCCCTGTGGCCACTGACTGTCAGAGCTCCATTACAGCAGGGGTGCCCATCACTGCATCCCCTAGTGAGTTACGGGCTGCACACCACGGGATGTGCCAGGAAAGACTATGACTGAGGGGCAGGACAATAGAGCTTGATCTGCGGTGTCCAGTGTAGTGAGCTGATGCACCTCCAGAATGTCATGGGGAGTGGCTGGTACTGAGTCCTCCAGCCCCCTCCTTGTCCTAGTTATTTCATCTGAAAAAGGCCAGAAAAGAACAAAATGTAATTGACCAAAGCCCCTGCTCCCAAATACCCCCCACCCCACCCCAGTCCCCAGGGCTGGGGTCAGAGACCTTTCTCACTGAAACCCACACCCTGTGGCACAGGCCAGGGGACCTCCCCCCGTGCTGAGGCTCCACTCACTGATGCATCTGGGCATCCCTGTTCAGTGAAGCTTGTCTCAGGTGATACTGCCGCTGTGGGTCTTCTGTCTCTCCAGACTCAGTGGCTGCAGGGCTGCTGAGTCCAGAGACTGCTCAAGTGTCCCTGTGTGTTCCTCAGCAGGACTGTGACTGCAGCTGGGCACTGGCAGCACGGACAGAGGCAGGTCCCATGCTGTGATAAAGCCCCATTCACTGCCCCAGCCTCACATGCTCTCTCAGCAGCAGCTGCCTCTTGTCACCAACTGGTTCGCCAGCCCAGACTGTCAGCAAAGGGTTGGGTCCTGGGCTTAACTCTTACAGTCTAGTCCCAACCAATGGAGGAAAAATGAATAGTAACTGCTAAATTGGCTGTGCTTTTCCGTCACTCCAATCCTTGGGCTGAGCCACCAACACACTTCCCTTGGATCATTGTCTCAGGCCATTAGCTCAGCCTGGATTACTGCCGAGGATGACAGTAAAGGCGCTCACGTTCCCCCAGACACTGCACCACATACAATTAATGATTATTTCTCATGTTTCCACGCCCGCATCCCTGCAGTTTCCCTGGAGAGAGCTCCCTCTGCTTGACAGACAGGTATGCAATGTGCGCGCGACGAGAAGACTCAGCAATTCTGCATGCATTTTCTAGTCTTGGTGCACAGTCGCCTACTTGAACACACACTTAAAGCATGTGGGGTGCAGAGGGGAAGCTACGTAATCTTATGGACTTGACTATGCAAACAAGCCCTCAGCTCCTCCCTGCCTTGCCCTTCCCGGACACCTCACTGTCTCTGGCTAGGGACATCTGTTGAGCAGAGTCTGCACTGTAAGCAGAAACCACCTTCATTACTCCAGCAGCAGATTCCCAGCCTGTGAGAGGCCTCAGTGGGTGTAAAAACCAGCATGGGGTGCGCCTACGCTACCCACCATACGAGGTGTGCTGGGAAACGGAGGGGCATGCCAGAGCTGTGGAGGAGAGGGTGCCAGGTATGTGTTACAGTATGGCCACTGTTCCTTCTAAGTTGTGCGCATGTGCGCGCACACAGATCCTAAACCCCGCGCACACGGCGAAACACAACAGTTTGCACAGAAGAAATTTTTTTCACACACGGCCTGTCAAAAATTAGAGGGAACATTGGCTATGGCTATGCTCAGTTGTGGTCAACAACTTGGGATCCATGTTCAAGTTCCACTTACACAGGTTAGCGCAGTCCCCAGGGACCATCCATCACTTTAAGGAAGCCATAACTGGGCTCCCAGCTAGCCCTCTCTTTCCTACTTAATTGACACAGAGACTCTGGCTCATGGTATCTAAACACTTCAGAGACAGTAATGGAGACACCTTCGCAACCCCTGTATGGCTGGGCATTATTAGCCCCATTTTACAGGTAGGGAACTGAAACCTGAGAACCCTGTGACATTTCCCAGTCACACACAGGGAATTTATATCAGAGACAGGACCCGAACCTACAATGCCAGCGATCTAGCTGGGAAACTTAGCCATAAGCCCAGCCTTAGTTCCCAATTACAAATTCTCCTTCCACCCAACCTCTTCACCAACTGTGAAAGGTCCTTGTACCACCCTGCCCCTGGGTCCTTGCACTGGGTGTTGTCCAGTTAGCTGTGTCTGGCTGGGACTGAAGGGGAAGGCCACACAGAAACTAGTTAAGCATCAGCTATAAAGCAGCAAGGAATCATCTCACATAGCACTCTGCCTGTTATACAAATAGCACTAAGACCATAGTACCTTGGTGCTGTGTGTACTCCATTGGCTCCTATTTTCAGTCTCAAATACAATTCAAGGCTCCAGTCCCAGTTTTGGGGACCCTTATAGAACAGAGGGCTGAGCACATGATTGGGTCTGCAGGCTGAGCTCACTGCACACACTAGAGGCTCCTGGCAGCTCTCCATTCTCCCCCACAGGCTCCCAGTGTGCCACCCTGTCATCCCCTTCCATGTCAGGGCATCTCTACAATCCTCCTCCCTACCCCCACCTGCATGCCAGGGGCTCTGTGTAGCCCCCACCCTCCCCTACCAGTGTGCCCCATTCTCCCTCCTTAGCTTGGGCTCTATATACACTCTATTCGCCCCTTATTACCCCAGACTCGTGCCAGGAGATGGGTGAGGGGGACTGCACCATTCTGGATGCAAAAAGTGATTTGCTTGACATCTTAAACAGTGGCCACGTGAGACGTCTCTTCAGCTAGGCCAGGTGGGCAGGGAGTGGGGGTGCTGGAGCCAGACACTGCCTGACAGTGTCAGGGCAATCGCTTCCACGCTCCGGCCCTGGCTGTGATGGAGCATGAGATCACTGTTAAAGCCATAAGCACAACAGCCATTGTTCAAGGCTCTATACCAGTTGGTCACATGGCAGGGCGGATTCTGAGCGCTGTTCTGCTCACAGGCATGTAGCTAGTTGCGTTGCATGACCTTTGCTCTGTGATAATCCTCTGCTGCAGCTGTGGAGTTTGGACTCTCCTGTGAGTGACTGGATCCAGAACACAGAAATTCCTAGTCTGAGAATTTTTGCTTGGTCTGGAGGCATGTAGGATTTTTGATCAAACTCACAGTCTGTGGCTATAGTCAAAACAATTACAATCCTCCAGTTAGTGGCCAGAGAAGCAGCTGTGTCTGCCTGGGATCAGCTCTGCTATTCGCAAACACAGCAACAGAAAAGACATTGCGTGCTGCCTGCCCCTATACAGTGTGTGCTGTGTGTTGCTGGGATGCACGCACCCTGCAAGGTAAATGCATTCAGCCCTGCAAGGGCCTGTCTGACTCCAGGGGACATTTCTGAGCTGGTTAGTTTAGATGGGGGCTGAGCTGTGCAGGGTTAGGGGTAAGCTCTGGGCTTCTGTCTGAGAGCCCCCTTGCAGTTTCAATATTATTCTAACATCCAGTCTCATAGAGCCCAATTACACCAGCACCATAACTGCATGTCTGCCTCGAAATCACAGCACCCTTTTCCCCTCACATTGTGCTCTAGGAACAGAGCTATGCTGTCTCACCATTATGCCTTTCACACAGTTTCCTTGAGGCCTTTGGACTGCAGGAGTTGCAGGAGTTTAACTCTTTACATTTTATTTTTCTCCTTTGTTGTCTCACTCATCACATCAGAATAGTCTGCTTGAGATGGGGGGGGAGGGAAGGGGGGCAGGGATGTGAATCTCCACACTTCCATACAGGAGGACAGCTTCTTTCCACAATAGACTGGAAATGCTGAAAAGCTCTTTCCCTTTGCAGCAATTCCCCGTGTCCTCCAAACTTAGCATGGAATAAATAGGGATACCGACACTCTTCAGAAAGTCATCGATTTTAAGGCCAGAAGGAACCATTAGACCATCTAGTCTGTCCTATCACAGACCATTAAATGTCACCCCTCCCTTGTATTGAGCCCAGTAACTTGTGTTTGAGTGAAGACTTTTGACTTCAGTGTTTCCGGCTGTTATACATGGGACAGGAAGAAACAGGGGCCCAGACCCCATAGAGTGAAAGAGATTTCAGCTCAGCTGCCACAGATGGCTCAGTTGTTAAAATACTTCCACACACTCTCCTGTTGTATGGCTTCAGGTCAGCCCAGGAGACATTCAGAGGCGCTCTCTGCTCCTCCCCAACCCCATGTACCGGAGGAGAGAGACTACTAGGTTATGGGATTGTTTCCAGTGCTGCTGTTGGCTTTTGGACTCTTTTGTACAGTTTTATGTGCCTGATAGGGAATATAGGAGTATGTTGGGTGTAGGGATGCATAGTTATTCTGGCTCAGAATCCCAGAGGAATTTGTTGCATAAAATTCCTATTTTGCAACATCCTAACATTTTCTAAGCTGCAGGAAGTTGCACGTTATTTTTAAGCTTCCAGTCATCATGGTGTCAGTCCTTAAATATGGCCCCTCCTCCCTCCCCGCCCCATATAAAATTTTTCCTTCTTGGTCAGGACTAGGCACAGCACATATGGGGATGGCAGTATGACACCCACCCACCCCCGGCCACACATACACGCATTTTGTGGATTGATCATGCCTGGGGTGGGGCTTAGAGTGGAGGGCTCATGGTTATTGGGCTCAGTATGTGGCAGCCTTCTATAGCCAAGTAGATTAGGTTTGATTCACTTAATCAAAACGGTTCATGATTGCTCTGCTAAGTGCTTAAACAGACCCCACCATCATGATACCAGAGCACCTATTCCAGTGCAGATCTTGCTGAATGAGGCCCATGAAGCAACAAGAACAACCTGAAGCTGAAATGTCAGGCAGAAAAGGGTGAGGTAGGGCAGAGGCTACTCCAGACAATCAGCTGTCCTAGGCAGAACTTCAGCATGCTGAGCCCCGCCCCTCAGCAATCCCATAGCCATAATTTAAGAGAGATGAATTGACCATAAACCGTCTACATAAAATGGGCCTAGATCAAAGCACACTAAGGACCTGTTAGTGTGGGCAAGCAGGGGTACACCCTGCATAAATTCCTTACCAAAGGCAGGGGCAGAAGAGCCTTCCCAAAAGTGGGGGATCCAGGGGCCCTGCTGTGGTCCTAGCCCTGCCCCTCCTTTTCCCCCTGAGGCCCTGACCTGGGCCTGGCCAGGGAGCCCCAAACCCTCCACCTGCCGGGGGTGGGGGGAGGGTGAAAGCAGCCCCCCAGCCCATGTCCCTGACTCTTGGGTCCTTCGCCCAGGGCAGGTGGAGGGTCTGCAGCTCCCCACAGCTGCAGGGGCTCCCCGGCCAGGCTCCAGCTGCTGGCCTGGCCAGGAGGTGGAGCCTCAGAGGGAAGAGGAGGGAGAGGACTGAGGCCCATGATGAAAAGTGGATGGGCCAGGCCCATCCACTTGTAAAAAGTGGGAGAGCCATTGGCCCTTGCCCTCCCCCACTCTGTTATGGTGTCCCTGACCATAGGTGCTGGTTTGTAACATATTTGTTACAGCCCTGTAGGATGTCTGGGGGGAGTGAAGCCCCTCAGGTAAAAGAAAAATTTGAATTTAATTGGCCATAGACTGGCTCGAACTGTTATACTAAACATGGGTACAGCCTGACCTGGGTGGGTTAGTGACCCCTCCCCAGACCTGGAAAGGCTATATGGGATCTAAGCAGCTTCTTTAAAAGAGCACCCACAGGTCAAATGGGATGCCCCATGGGACAGGAGTGATCTCATCCAGCACTCCCTCCCACATCGGTCAGTCCCCCTTTTGGCGTGACAGTGCAGCAAATATATCAGCATGCTCCTCCATAATCAGATGTCCCTGGAAGGATGACACCCCTCCCAGTGGGGCCCCCCACCCCGAGAGACAGCAGCCATGCCCAGCCCCGGCATTGGGGTCTATCCCCAGGCGCACCATTTGACCTGTGCTGTGGGGCTCTATCTTCCCTCCCCAATCCCAAGTGAGCCCTTCTGGGTGTCAAGGCCAGGGGTTGGTCCCTAACATGAAGCTGCGAGGGAAGGGGGTGGGAAAGCCATGCACCACATGGACGTTTTTCTAAAAAATCTGCTCTAGGAATTATTTTGGGAATGTTCTCTGACCTGTGCTATACAGGAGGTCAGCCTGATCACAATAGTCCCTGTTGGCCTGCGCGCCATGAATCTAAGGTTGGAAGAATGGAGTGTGTGTGTGTGGGAAATCATACAGTAGGACTGGAGTCTGCACAGGGGTGGGACTGGGGGCAAGGACCTGGGAAGAGACCAGAACACAAGAGACAGATGGGGTGGGGGTTCAGGCCTCAGGCCCCCAGGTAGTAGCTGGGCTAGAACACAGCCAGAGATGGGAGGGGGACAGGCAGACGAGGGCAGGGGTGTTAGGACATGGGGGAATGGGAGGCAGGCACAGATGGAGTGTGGGAAGAACACAGGGGAGCTGAGAAGGGAAGGTGGGTTAGGTCAGGGGATAGGGGTCGGCAAGGGGGTGCCACTTACCTGGTTGCCACTCACCTTGGGGGGAGGGGCCATGCTGGGTCCGTCATCGTTCAGCTTTTCCAGAGGGAGGCTACCGTGGGCTGGGCCAGGCTGTGGGTTCCCCACCCTGGGGCTGCCTGTGCTAAGCTGGGTGTCCAGCCACATGGTCCCTGTCGAGGCTGCTGCGCACACCCTGCTGATGTGCATTAACTGTTCATTAATGAACTTTGATCTAGTCCTGGTTCAAAGTGGCCTACGGCAAAGTGCATTAAGGAACGGTTAATATGTGCAGGGTGAACACGGCAAGTTAGATTGCACCGCAGCAGGTGAGTACAGACTAGATCACAGCTCGCTGTGAATCTGCCGCACCAGGGCCCTGTACGGCAGGAGGCAGCTGCCTAGCTTGCCTATGCCTAGAACAGTCTATGCGTGTGAGAGGGGAAGACCACAGCAACAGTTTGGCTAGCTTTCATGAAGCAGCCCATAGTCCCAAACACCCCCAAGCGGGGAAGATTATGAGCTGTGTGAGAGACAGAGCTTGAAACGAACAGCTCGCATGCAGCTACAGACTTTACTCACCCACAGCTGACAAGTAATCACCAACTTCAGGCACAATTCAGCCGCCGCTCCAGCTTTGTATGAGTTCCCAACTGGCAGCTGAGGTTGTGCCACACTCTCCTTCCATTGGAATCAAGCTAACATGGCAGGTCCTGGGATACGGCTGAAGGGTAGAATCTGGCTTCTTCTCTTCCAACAGCAACGGCCTGCCAGGCAACAGGTGTAACTTCCAGCTGTCCTTCCTTGGTCTGTTCAGCCAGCTTCCGGCTTCTGATAGGCTGCAGCAAGCACAACCCTTTCACTTGGACTGTGACAGGTACATTCCCCAGCAGGGAGGGGTTTAATACATCCTGCTGTCCTGGAAGAGATTCCAGGACTGTAACTGTGGTGCGTGGGTGTTACCCTCCCCACTCAGAGCAGGTTGTCTCATTTCACATTTCCTCCCTGGCTCAAGTGACAGAAGCGGTGGGGAGTGGTGAACAGGTGGAGCAAGGCTTCTGGCTGAGCTGGCAGAGCCAAGCAGGATTACCAGAGATGCTGGCTGAGCAGAAGACATTTGACCCCTTTAGGACTGGCCCTTTACAGAGTGCTCTGGGGTCAATCTGGGAGTGCTGTGATAGGCAGGAAGCAAAGCCAGGCCCAGAGACACGGAGCCATTCCCAGCATGTCCTTTTCTCCCTTGCTGCAAATGGCTTCTTCTTTGGGCATCCTGCCTGCTCAGCCCCCTCTTGGGACAGAACAGCAGGTGGTTGGGGCTGCCTGGCATGCAGCCCAGCAGATCCCATGTTGAACAACAGGCAGGTAGGGAACAGGAAACATCTCTGCCTGTTCAGTTTGGAAAGGGTGCTGCTCTGGTGTTTGCAGAGGTCAGGGAACCTGAAGAGTTTGTTCAAGAGAGGGCACAGGAAGAGATGGGGCTGCTGCCAGGCAGGAGGGAGAAAATTGAGTTAAGTGTATTCAGGGCACATCCCTCCCTTAGAATCCTTAGGTGACTGGCCTCAGGGCTAAAGGGAGATGATTCACTGCTGTGCTTGGGGGAAGCTGACAGCTCTTTGGGGGATGGAGGCTAGATGGGGAGAAGAAAATATTTAGTTGATCATGACTTCCATATCACATCTCCTGTGCAAATGGGTGACGGGCTGGAGGTGCACTAGCAAAGTAAAACACTGGTTTCTGGGCAGTGTGTGGGAGCCTTAGGTCAGGATATTCTATAATGACTCTAGATAACAGAGTCTGGATAATTTGTCTATGTAAAACATGAATTCTGGTTGATTTTATTAAACTGATGGGTTATTTAATGCCACAGTGCATACGAAATCATCCATTTACTACCAGGGCTGGAACAATGGAGGTGCATTAACCGGAGGGTCCCTTATTCAAATACGAACACCTTTGTACAATGAGTTAGCCACTGGCTAGCGAAAACAATCCTTCCAGGTGAGTTGGTAACTAAAGAGATCACCTACCTGTGGGAGGAGCTGAGAGGGGGCTTTGTGGCAGACCAGGAGGGTCACCTGGTAAAAGGTACTGCAACTTTATAAAGGACTCTCTCACTATCCCTTTTAGAAAGAAAAGAGACCAGAAGCAGCCACAGTCAAGAGAGATTTCAGAGTAGCAGCCGTGTTAGTCTGTATTCGCAAAAAGAAAAGGAGTACTTGTGGCACTTTAGAGACTAACAAATTTATTTGAGCATAAGCTTTCGTGAGCTACAGCTCACTTCATTGAAAGCTTATGCTCAGATAAATTTGTTAGTCTCTAAGGTGCCACAAGTAGTCAAGAGAGAGCAGGCGACGGAGAGAGGGTCATCCAGGGACCCTGATATGATACTGCTTAAATCCAAATATTTGGCTCCCAAAGAGCTCTTGGAGTTGTGAGGAAACTAAGTCCTGGTCTGCGTTAGGTCGATTTAATAATGTATATGTCTACACTACTGAGTCCCTTCTGCTGACCTAAGTGGTCTGTAAAGTCAACTTCTGTACTGCACCTCCGCAAGAGGTGTAGCACTTGATTCAACATTCACCGGTCGATATGAGGATAGTGTAAACCCTACACTGTGCAATTTGAATGAATTGGCCTCCAGGAGGTGTCCCACAGTGCTCAGCTGTGACCGCTCTGGAGAGCACTTTCAACTCCACTGCACATCAGCCAGGTACACAGGAAATAGACACCCCCCCCCCCGTTAAAGCCCCGAGAACTTTTGAATTTTCATTTCCAGTTTGCTCAGCATGGAAAGCACTTCAGCACAGCTGAGACTAATGGCTGCAAATGTGCTCCACCATGGAGCACACAGGAGGTGCTGAATCTTATTGCTGTGTGGGGAGAAGAGTCTGTGCAGGTAGAGCTCTGATTCAGCAGAAAAAATGCTGACATCTATACCAAAATAGTATGGGGCATGGGGGCGAAGGGCTACTGCAGCAGTGCCGTTTGAGTATAAAGGAGCTTCGGCAAGCGTACCAGAAGACAAAGGAAGTGAACAGTCGATCTGGTTCTGACCCACAGACATGCCCCTTCTATGAGATGCTGCATGCGATTCTTGGCGGCAACCCCACCACTACCCCAAAATACTCAGTGTATACTTCCCAGGAGCCCCGGGCAACCTTGAGGAACAACGAGGAGGACATTGTTGATGATGATGATGATGAGGAGGAGAATACGAGGCAGGCAAGCCGAGGATCCATTCTCCCCGACAGCCAAGAATTGTTTTTAACCCTGTAGCCCATACCCTCACAGGACCAATTGTTGGCAGAGCATGAAATTAGGGAAGGCACCTCTGGGGAGTCCACATTTCCAATGACAGGTTTCAGAGTAGCAGCCGTGTTAGTCTGTATTCGCAAAAAGAAAAGGAGTACTTGTGGCACCTTAGAGACTAACAAATTTATTTGAGCATAAGCTTTCGTGAGCTACAGCTCACTTCATTGGATACATTTCCAATCAAACTGTAGGGTTACATGCTATTATGTTTAATGTTGAATCTGAACAAAAAAGTAGGTGTAATGGGTATCGGTGGCCACTCCAGCTACGCAGAGGGTGCTCTCCGAAAAAGACTGTTTATGTACACAGGGATTGCCCTGGAATCCTCCATGGAGATCTCTAGGAAACTTTCAGGGAGGTACTCTGCAATGCTTTGCAGAAGGTTTCTGGGAAGGGCTGCCTTATTTCGTCCACAATGGTAGGACACTTTCCCATGCCACTACAGTATTAACTCTTCTGGCATCATTGTGGCACACAGCATTGCAGCATAAGGATCAGGTGTCACGGAGTCCCTGGGTGATGCTCTGGAACTGCTCCCCATGAAGCCAGTCAGGACTCTGGGGAAGTCTCCTTTCTGTGAGCAGCCTGTCTTCAGGACACACAGCTCACACAGTTTCCACCTTCCTGGGTCTGACCTGGGAGCATTCAGCATCCTCTGCCCCTCCGTGCGCTTCCCACAGCGAGTCCGCCCAGGCGGGGTCATAGGGAAGCCAGAGTGTCCTGCACCCCAACTCTGAATCAGACATGACTCTCAGCCAGCCAGTAAAACAGAGGTTTATTAGACAACAGGAACATGGTCTAACACAGAGCTTGTAGGTGCAGAGAACAGGACCTTGCAGCTGGGTCCATTTTGGGGGGCAGTGAGCCAGACAACCACATCTGCACTTCACTCCTCGTTCCCAGCCAGCCCCAAACTGAAACTCTCTCCAGCCCCTCCTCCTCTGGGCTTTGTTCTCCAACCCTTTAGCTCTCACCTTGCAGGGGGGAAGGCCCCAGGCCATCAGTTGCCAGGAAACAGCATGTTGACCCTTCTCTGTGTCCAGACCCCTGCACACACCTGCCCTCTAGGGCTCTGCAATGATCATAAACCCTTATCCCACCACCTAGATACTTAAGAACTGCATGGGAAAACTGAGGCACTCCCACACTATTCAGAGGAAACATTAAGAACAGTCCCGCTTCGTCACACCAGGTCTATACTCAGACACTTGCAGCATCTGCTCCCTTTCTGCCTCTGTTACCCTCAGGAGAATGATATCATATATGGTCAGCTAGGGGAAATGGGGGAAGTTTTAAATGCTACCCTTTAAACCGCAAGCAACTCAACAAGTAAGCTGCCCTTTTGGTGACTTCTGGGTCACACAATTCTGGGTCACACACTTTCCCAAGTATGCCCTGGCTATGGTTGGAAGGGATCACTGTGTATTGCAACCAGGCATTTAAAAAGGGGTGGGGGTGGCTTCCTGTTTGTCTCCCTTCCCCCCAACCCAGTGCCACTGTTGTAAAAATCAAACTATTTGGAGGGCTTAACGCTAGTGCCTGTCCTCACGCACCATCCAGGTTGCTAGGGGAAAGGGGGCTTTTCTGAAGTTGCAACCTAGGATCCCAAGGATGTCTTCACAAACGCTGCAGTACAAGACCTATCACCCATGCCTCATGGCCTTACTCACCATGGCTGTAGCAGCAAAACAACTTTTGCAATAGCCAGCAGTTGTGATTACCTTTGGCTTGCAGGGACATGCATTGAGGGGTGTTTCTTTTATAAAAAGAATTAACCTTGCACCAGAAGCAATGTATGCACTGTCAATACTACCCTTGTGCTTTGTATTCTTTGCAGCGGAAACTTTGTCTGTCGGCACATCCTCCATACTGGGACAGAGACTTTCCTAGATTAGAAAGCGGAAAAAAAAGACTCGGGAAGACATGTTCAATGAATTAATGCACACCTCTGAGAGTGACAAGACGGAGCTCAGAGAATGGAGGATTGCACTGTGCAACAACCTGTGGGAGGACAAGAGAGCATGCAGGGAACAAGAGCGTGCTGCACAGAAAGAGATGCTGCAGATTATGAAGGAGCAATCAGACATTTTGAGTCATCTGGTTGAAGTTCAAGAAAGGCAGCTGGATGCCAGAGTTCCTCTGCAGCCTTTGCTAAACCTGCTGCCATCCTCGCCAAATCCCAAATCCTCCCCTCCCAAACATCCTGGGATGTGGAGGGATGGGAGTGTGGGGGAAGTCCGGTATCTTTTGCATTCAACTCCAGGGGTGAGTACAAGGACCAGAAGGCACACCTTTGATTGCAATTGTAAGCAAGCAGTTCTTGTCCCCTGCCCCTCCGCCACTGTTATCAGCCCTTTTGCCCCAGGTTATCTTACTCTTCTTTGTTGTTTCTATGTGTTTGTGAGCATAATAAGACCTAACAGACTGAGGAGAAAAGGCTCTTTATCCATTCAGCACACTGTGGTTAGTGAGGTTGGCATTTACAGGGGAGAAAATGCAGTGAAGGGACAGCTCGGTACGGAACAACACAGGTAAGTATCACATTACTGACAGGTTTCAGAGTAGCAGCCGTGTTAGTCTGTATTCACAAAAAGAAAAGGAGTACTTGTGGCACCTTAGAGACTAACAAATTTATTAGAACATAAGCTTACGTGAGCTACAGCTCACTTCATCGGATGCATTTGAGCTTATGCTCAAATAAATTTGTTAGTCTCTAAGGTGCCACAAGTACTCCTTTTCTTATCACATTACTGTGGGTCATTGCTGAAACTGGTTTTCAAAGCCTCACACACATGCAGAGCCTCTCAATGTGCTCTTCTTATTGCCCTGGTGTCTGGCTGCTCAAAATTGGCTGCCAGGTGATCTGCCTCAACCTCCCCACCCCACCGGAAACTTTTCTCCCTTTGTTTCACAGAGATTATAGAGCAAACAGCAAGCAGCAATAACAATGGGAATATTGCTTTCACTGAGGTCTAACCTAGTAAGCAAACAATGCAAGCAGCCTTTTAAATGTCCAAAGGTACATTCCACCATCATTCTGCACTTGCTTAGCCTATGGTTGTTCCACGCCTTACTGCTGTCCAGGCTGCCCGAATACGGCTTCATGAGCCATGGGAACAAGGGGTATCCCAGGATCACAATTGGCATTTCAACATCACCAATGGTTTTTTTTGCAGTCTGGAAAGAAAGTCCCTGTTTGCAGCTTTCTGAACAGTCTGGAGTTCCTAAAGATGCGTGCATCATGCTCTTTTCCCAACCATCCTAAGTTGATGTCAGTGAAACAGTCCCTGATTCACTAGCACTTGCAAGACCATTGAGAAGTACCCCTTTCGGTTTATGTACTCTTTGGCAAAGTGGTCTGGTGCCAAGATAGAGATATGCATTCCGTCTATAACCCCACCGCAGTTAGGGAACTGCATCGTGGCAAAACCATCCACTATGTCCTGCACGTTGCCCAGAGTCACTACCCTTCTTAGCAGAAGTCTATTGATTGCCCTGCAAACTTGGATCACAACATAGATACAGGTTTCAGAGTAGCAGCCGTGTTAGTCTGTATTCGCAAAAAGAAAAGGAGTACTTGTGGCACCTTAGAGACTAACAAATTTATTTGATCATAAGCTTTCGTGAGCTACAGCTCACTTCATTATGCAAGGCACTGAATTTAGCCGTAGCCTCTGTATTTTCCACCAAATGCATCCGATGAAGTGAGCTGTAGCTCACGAAAGCTTATGCTCAAATAAATTTGTTAGTCTCTAAGGTGCCACAAGTACTCCTTTTCTTTTTGCGTACATAGATACATAGATACTGAGGTCAGAAGGGACCATTCTGTTTATCTAGTCTGACCTCCTGCACAACGCAGGCCACAGAATCTCACCCACAACAGATCCCCCCCAGTAGATTTACCCACTCTGAATTGATTCCCCACTGACTGGTAGCATTCTGGCATTGCAAGCTTCCACAGAGCTATCGCTACTCACTTCTCAACTGTCAGAGCAGCTCTCATTTTAGTATTGCTGCACTTCAGGGCGGGGGAAAGCTCTTCACACAGTTCCATGAAAGTGGCCTTACACATTTGAAAGTTCTGCAGCCACTGCTCTATCACATAATGATGGGATCACCAGTCACTGCTTGTTTCCCGGGCCCAAAAGTGGCACTCCACCATGTTAAGGTGATGCACAACTGTTGCCAACAACTGCGAATTGCTCCTCTCTATGGCATCCAGCTTGCGTGGTATCACATTGCTCCGTGCAATGTCTCTTTCGTCAGCTGAGTAAATACTGCAGGATAAGGCGTGAGGTGTTTGTAATGCTCATAATAACAGTGTACAACTGAGCAGGGTCCATGTTTACCGTGCTATGGCATCTGCGCGGGTAACCCAGGCTTAGGAAAAAAGGCGTGAAAAAGGCTTGGTTTGTTTGCCATTGATTTCAGGGAGGGAGGGAGGGCGGTAAGTGCAGCATGGGAGGCTAATACCATGTTCCCATAACCACCTGTGCAAATGTTTTGGTCCCATAAGGCATTGCAAGCCCAACTCACAATTCCACTCGGCTACCTGCACTGTGGGATAGCTACCCACAGTGCAGCGCTTCGTGCGTCGATGCAAGCCCTGCTAGTGAAGATGCACACCACTGACACAATGAGCATAGTGGGGACACGCAAGATCGACTTGCTTAAATTGGAGGCTCAATGTCAACTTACATAAAGTTGACTTAACTTTGTATTGTAGACATGCCCTGAGGCAGGTATTTGTGTGCAGTTTGTTGTTTTTCAATAGATGTGTATGCTGTCTAAGAGTAAAGTATGGTTGTGTTTTAGAAAGCCCTTTGCAGAGTTTGTGTATGTAACTTTAGCGCCCTCATGGCCAAGATGGAATGTACTCTGCAGGAAGCTCTGGTCAGCAAAAGGGGTGCACAGGAATGCAGCAGGGAAAGACCCTTCTACCCTAGGGGCACCTGTTCCAAACCCCACCCCCCAGAAGAATGCAATGAATATAAGAACCTAAGAAGGACCATACTGGATCAGACCAAAAGTCCATATATATATCCTGTCTTCCAACAATGGCCAATGCCAGGTGCCCCAGAGTGAATGAACAGAACAAGTAATCATCAATTGATCCATCCCTTATTGCCCATTCCCAGCTTCTGACAAACAGAGTCTAGGGACACCATTTCTGCCCACCTGGCTAATAGCCATTGATGGACTTATCCTCCATAAATTTATCTAGTTCTTTTTTGAACCCTGTTATAGTCTTGGCCTTCACAACATCCTCTGGCAAAGAGTTCCACAGGTTGACTGTGTGTTGTGTGAAAAAATACTTCCTTTTGTTTGTTTTAAACCTGCTGCCTATTAATTTCATTTGGTGACTCCTAGTTCTTGTGTTATGAGGAGTAAATAACATTCCCTATTTGCTTCTCCACACCAGTCATGATTTTATAGACCTCTATCATATCTCCCTTTAGTCTTTTTTCAAAGCTGAAAAGTCCCAGTCTTATTAATCTGTCCTCATATGGTAGATGTTACAGCACCAAAAGTAAAATCCCTGAAAACTGTATGGAAACTTTTTAAAGACACCATAATAGAGGCTCAACTTAAATTTATACCTGAAATTAAAAAATATAGTAAGAGAACCAAAACAGTGCCACTGTGGCTGAACAACAAAGTATAAGAGGCAGTGACAGGCAAAAAGGCATCCTTTAAAAAGTGGAAGTTATATCTTAATGAGGAAAATAGAAAGGAACATAAACTCTGACAAATCCATTTTAAAGCACTTGTAGGAGAAGAAGGTGATCAGGAACAGTCAACATGGATTCACCAAGGGCAAGTCATGCCTGACTAACCTGATTGCCTTCTATGACGAGATAACTGGCTCTGGTGGACGCGATAGAGCTTGCCATTAGCAAAGCTTTTGATACAGTCTTCCACAGTATTCTTGCCAGCAAATTAAAGTTTGGATTGGACGAATGGACTATAAGGTGGACAGAAAAGTGGCTAGATCATCAGGCTCAGCAGGTAGTGATCAATGGCTCGATGTCTGGTTGCCACCCGGTATCAAGCGGAGGGCCCCAGGGTTTGGTCCTGGGGCCGGTTTTGTTCAACAGCTTCATTAATGATCTGGATGATGGGATGGATTGCACCCTCAGCAAGTTTGCAGAGGATACTAAACTGTGGGAACAGATAGATAGGTGGATGACGCTAGACAAATTGGAGGATTAGGCCAAAAGAAGTCTGATGAGGTTCAACAAGGACAAGTACAGAGTCTTGCTCTTAGGACGGAAGAATCTCATGCACCGCTCCAGGCTGGGCACCAACTGGCTAAGCAGCAGTTCTGCAGAAAAGGACCTGGGGATTACAGTGGATGAGAAGTTGGATATGAGTCAACAGTGTGCCCTTATTGCCAAGAAGGCTAATGGCATATTGGGCTGCATTAGTAGGAGCACTGCCAGCAGATCAAAGGAAATGATTATTCCCCCTCTATTCGGCACTGGTGAGGCCACATTTGGAGTATAGTGTCCAGTTTTGGGTCCCCCACTACAGAAAGGATGTGGACAATTTGGAAAGAGTCCAGCAGAAGGCAACGAAAATGATTAGGGGGTTGGGGCACATGACTAATGAGGAGAGGCTGAGAGAACTGGGCTTATTTAGTCTGCAGAAGGAAGAGTGAGGAGGGATTTGATAGCAGCCTTCAACTACCTGAAGGTGGGTTCCAAAGAGGATGGAGCTAGGCTGTTCCAGTGGTGGCAGGTGATAGAACAAGAAGCAATGGTCTCAAGTTGCAGTGGGAGAGGTCTAGGTTGGATATTAGGAAACTTTCCACTATAAACACTATAAACACGTCAGGTGCAAAGTCCCACCCAATATCAGACTCCAACACCCACCCTAAATACGATGTCTTGATTTCCCTGAGTGTTCACTGTTTACATCAGAATCATGTGGTAGGCTTTATATTACCTTTGGAAATCATATCTTTCCAGAGAGGCTGACTCATAAGACATGCCCTTAAGTTTCTTCATCACCACTGTGAGACAGCTCTTCAGCTGGAAATACTTCTTACTCTGAGCATGATGAGGATGAGATCCTTTTTCTTTGTAAAGATTTTGATTCAATCTCGCTAAACGATGCCCCCCAAATGGCATTTTCTTCTATCACTCCATTTATACCAGCCAAAGGGAGGGCAGAACTACAGCATAGTGGGCCCCAGCAATGTGTATGTTCCGAAGACTGTCAGAAAGAAACTAGTTTCAAAAGCACCTTAAGTCAGCAGCCGCCACTCTCCAGCCACCCAGCCCTGAAGGCAGCAGCACAGAGGTAAGGGTGGCATGACATGATATGGTATTGCCACCCTTACTTCTGCGCTGCTGCAGGCGGGGCACTGCCTTCAGAGCTGGGTGCCCAGACAACAGCTGCTGCTCTCTGGCCACACAACTCTGTAGGCAGTGCAGAAGTAAGGGTGGCACTATTGTGACCCTCCCCCCCAAAATAACCTTGCAACCCCCCTGCAACTCCCTTTTGGGTCAGGACCTCCAATTAGAGAAACATTGGTCTCCCCCATGAAATCTGGTCTTTTGTGTGTTTTTACCTATACTATACCTATTCAAAAGTACTTGCAAATTGGATTAATTACATCCTCTTCCTACACAGGAAGCATCAGGATGACAACATTAGGTGGTGGAGACAGCACCCCATCAAGCTAATGTGCACCAGTTCTATTTCTTCCTTTGGCATCTTCCAAGTTGGTGTCTTATCCTGGTTAAATATGAACAATAAAATTGAGGTGCCAGATTCATTGTTAGGGCCCTACCAAATTCACAGCCAGAAAAACACATCACGGACCGTGAAATCTGTATAGTATAGGTAAAAACACACAAAAGACCAGATTTCACGGGGGAGACCAGTGTTTTTGGGAGGTCTTGACCCAAAAGGGAGTTGCAGGGGGGTTGCAAGGTTTTTTAGGGGGTGCCACCCTTACTTCTGCACTGCCTACAGAGCTGTGTGGCCAGAGAGCGGCAGATGTTGTCTGGGCACCCAGCTATGAAGGCAGTGCCCCACCAGCAGCAGTGCAGAAGTAAGGGTAATAGTACTGCAATCCCCATAGCTTTGAGGGCCTTCCACAACACCTTTTTGGGTCAGGACCCCTACAATTACAACACCGTGAAATTCCAGATTTAAAAAGCTAAAATCATGACATTTGTGATTTTTAAAATCCTATGATCTGGAGAAAGGGGTAAACAGTGAGGTGACAAAGTTTGCAGATGATACTAAACTGCTCAAGATAGTTAAGACCAAAGCAGACTGTGAAGAACTTCAAAAAGATCTCACAAAACTAAGTGACTAGGCAACAAAATGGCAAATGAAATTTAATGTGGATAAATGTAAAGTAATGCACATTGGAAAAAATAACCTCAACTATACAAACAATATGATGGGGGCTAATTTAGCTACAACTAATCAGGAGAAAGATCTTGGAGTCATCGTGGATAGTTCTCTAAAGATGTCCACACAGTGTGCAATGGCAGTCAAAAAAGCAAACGGGATGTTAGGAATCATTAAAAAAGGGATAGAGAATAAGACGCAGAATATCTTATTGCCCACATCTTGAATTCTGTGTACAGATGTGGTCCCCTCATCTCAAAAAAGATATACTGGCATTAGAAAAGGTTCGGAAAAGGGTAACTAAAATTATTAGGGGTTTGGAACGGTCCCATAAGAGAAGAGATTAAAGAGGCTAGGATTTTTCATCTTGGAAAAGAGAAGACTAAGGGGGAATATGATAGAGGTATATAAAATCATGAGTGGTGTGGAGAAAATGAATAAGGAAGTTATTTACTTGTTCCCATAATATAAGAACTAGGATCCACCAAATTAAATTAATGGGTAGCAGGTTTTAAACAAATAAAAGGAAGTTCTTCACTCAGTGCATAGTCATCCTGTGGAACTCCTTGCCTGAGGAGGTTGTGAAGGCTAGGACTATAACAGGGTTTAAAAGAGAACTGGATAAATTCATGGAGGTTAAGTCCATTAATGGCTATTAGCCAGGCTGGGTAAGGAATGGTGTCCCTAGCCTCTGTTTGTCAGAGGGTGGAGATGGATGGCAGGAGAGCGATCACTTGATCATTACCTGTTAGGTTCACTTCTCTGGGGCACCTGACATTGGCCACTGTCGGTAGACAGGGATACTGGGCTGGATGGACCTTTGGTCTGACCCAGTATGTCCATTCTTATGTTCTTATGACTGTGATATTGACCAAAATGGACTGTGAATTTGATAGGCCCCTATTTATTGCCTATGCACTGACTGAACCATTCAACCTTAGCAGGAATAGCATTCTAGTCCATAGGCACACCTGCAGTAAATTATCCAAGGAAGTATTGGTCTGGTAAAGATTATGGTTCCTCTAAAAGGTAGTGAGGTTAATAAGTAAATCAGTTTGGGCATCGTATTCATCCTTAAAGATATTATTATTAGTATTACAAGTATTTAGGAGGCACCTGCCTCTTCTCATTTCCATTTCCTGTCTTGAATTGTTATGCACTAACTCTCAGGACACTGACTAGGCTCCCAGATGCAGCTCCTCCAAACCCCTGTAACACCTTGCCCCAAAACCTCATAAAAATACCTGCCACCCTTCCAATCCACACTGCTCTTCAGCTAGTGTAGGCAATGAAAGTCAGACATCATGCACTGAGGAAATCTGAAAATGTAGAAAGCTTGTGGTTTTTATTCATTGTTAGGTTTGTGACAGAACTTTAAAAAATGGGGTTACATTGAGAACTGACTCTTCAAAAACAGTTTGAAAAAAGCAAGAGTGGTTTTCCTGTATATTTGTGACAAAAGGGAGCTTTAGGTGTTAGCAGGAAGGCATGGAAATAAGCAGATCAATGTAACAGAAGAGGTGAAATAAGAGGCTTGGGTTGAGATCAGATTTTCTATGCTGATACTGGGGCTCTTTCCTGACTCACGGCATATTTTGTGGGTGATGACTGCTCTGCAGTGAGTGAGCTGATACACTTATAGGAGGTACCAGACCATACAGACTGTTGGCTGATTTTGTCTGACCATTAGCTAAAGACCATCTTTACAGGGCGATAAATTTTTGCCAGTAATTTGGGAAGTTACTTAGAACAGATTTCACTGTTCTTATTCCCATCTCTCTTATGTCCTGTGTGGATGTCACTGTGCATTGACTAGTCATTCAGCATTTCAGAATAAAGGGCTCTGGAGAACCTGCCAACACTATATCACACTAAACCAAAAGCGGTTTGCCATATTTATCCAACCCCTCTGAACTGTGGCATCTAATTTTTCAGTGACCCTTGCTTCCCCAGACATCTGCACACACACCAGACAGATGGCACTATCTGAATTCGCATGTTTATTATTTTCGTTCCTCTCAGCTCAGCTTCTGTTCAGAAGGGAGAGTGCAGCAAAGCGTATGTGTGTGTGCGGGGAGCCTCCTGTTCAGAGAGGTGACTGCAGCACAGAGAAGGTGTGTGTCCGTGTTTGGGGTGTGTCTTTCTCAGAGGGAAGGAGATTAAGGCACAGAGTGTGTTTAGTGGGGGAGTATTTGGTTAACAGGGAAGGTTACAGGACAGAACAGGCAAAAATAGTCTGATCTGGTTCCAGGATTTCTAATCTTGTCAGTAGAAAGCAATCTTGTAGAATTTCCTTAGATTGCATCATTGTGGCTGTGTCTCATGGCTCCTTTCAATCTCCAGCGTGGGAAGCCTCCCACCTGACAGAGGCCGAAGAGCAATGACTTGCTCCTGCCCTTGGATTTGGTCTCGAAGACGTTTGATTTCCAGCCGTTGCATTTCTATGATTCTTTCTGTTTCCTCCTCTACATTCAACCTCAGCACACCGGGACTGGGCAGCAGTTCACGGAAAGGAACTAGAGAAAACAGTAGCCAGAGTGTATAACAATGAGGGTTCCAGCTGAGACGTTGCACTCTATATGATTTTATGAAAATATGCTAATGAGTGTGAATATAATGTAACTGGAATATACTTCATGCAAAAGGTCTCTTGTAAGGTATCATTACAAAGTTTATAATCTACTGGGTGTGGTCATCCTATTTGTATAAACGTATCACTCTTGTATCTGAAACTAGAAATATGAAATATAACTCTGAGGGCCTATTGTAATTATGCAAAATGTGGGCCATTAATGATGGTTTGGTATCTTGATGGCTCCCATCAACCAGGACAATTGACTGCAGATGGCTCTGTTTTACTTGTAAGTCTTCCTGTATACGTGTGTGCTGACAAGTGGGTAATGAAGTCTTACAGTGACATGTGATCATGTCACCTGAACTGGAATCCATCTTTAACCTGGTGCTTTTCCACTAGAAGGAGGGGTGGGAACCCAGAGGGACAAAGGATTCCCACCTTATGCAAAAGATATATAAGTGTGTGGAACAGAACAAGGTGACAGGTTTCAGAGTAGCAGCCGTGTTAGTCTGTATTCGCAAAAAGAAAAGGAGTACCTGTGGCACCTTAGAGACTAACAAATTTATTTGAGCATAAGCTTTCGTGAGCTACAGCTCACTTCATCGGATGCATTCCTAAAAGAAAAGGAGTACTTGTAGCACCTTAGAGACTAACAAATTTATTTGAGCACAAGCTTTTGTGAGCATCCGATGAATGAACAAGGTGAGGCAGCCATCAAGAGGGATCCCCTAGCTGCCGCCTGAGCTGGAACAAGAGCTGTACCAGGGGAAAAGATTGTGCCCAGACTAGAAAGGTGTCCAGTCTGTGAAAGAAACTTATTGAAACATCTTTGAGGTGAGATTTTATCTCTATTCAGTTTTATAGGCTTAGATTTGTGTGTTTTAGTTCATTTTGCTTGGTAATTCACTTTGTTCTGTCTGTTACTACTTGGAACCACTTAAAGCCTACGTTCTGTATTTAATAAAATCACTTTTTATTTATTAATTAACCCAGCGTATGTATTAATACTTGGGGGGGGGGCAAACAGCTGTGCATATGTCTCTATCAGTGTTATAGAGGGCAAACACTTTATGAGTTTACTCTGTATAAGCTTTATACAGGATAAAACAGATTTATTTAGGGTTTGGACCCCATTGGGAGTTGCACATCTGAATGTTAAAGGCAGGAACACTTCCTAAGTTGCTTTCTATTAAGCCTGCAGCTGTTAGGGGACGTGGTTCAGACCTGGGTCTGGTTTGCAGCAGGCTTGTGGGTCTGGCTCAAACCAGGCAGGGCACTGAAGTCCTAAGCTGACAGGGCAGGCAAGCGGGAGGAGAAGTAGTCTTGGCACATCAGGTGGCAACCCCCAGGGGGTTTCTGTGATCCAACCCGTCACACCAGCTAGCCAGGCTCTATGTACTCTTGAAGAAAGAGCTAGGACATGCATCTCTTGGCACAGGGGAGAGAGATCTAAAGGAGAAGGCTCTGAAGTGCTTAATAAGTGAACTATAGTTGAATACCACTGTACATTGTATAGGCATCTTCCAGTCAACCAGAGAGTTTAATGACTAATACCAGCCAAAGGGAGAGAAACTCACATGCTGGCAAAGGGAGACAGGAGGCTTTAAAATGAAAACTGATAATATGGAGAGATACAGGGAGAACTGTAATAATCACCTGTGTCTGGGATCCCTTGCTTCTTGTTTTTTCTGTTTAGTCCTAGTGCTGATTGGAGATCATGCACGTGGGTGCGGGTCACCTTCAGTTCCCTCCGCAATTCATTAATTTCCTTAATCAGACTCACATTTTCCTGTAGCAACAATATACTCAGATTTTCAATTGACATATTTGTATCATGGTATCACTGTGGGAAAGGGCATTAGGTACCTTCCGATTAAGAAGACCAATGTCCCGATTTTATAGGGACAGTCCCAATATGTTGGGGCTTTGTCTTATATAGACACCTATACCCCCGCAACCCTCTGTCCCAATTTTTTACACTTGCTATCTGATCACCCTACATCTGGGTCAAAAGTAGGTAGCACCATACCCATGGAGGAAGGAACATTGGGTATCATATGGGTCAGAGCTGTAACTGAAACATAGGGATTGCTATACTGGATCAGACCTGAGAGTCATCTAATTTAGACATCTTTCTCAGTGAGTAGGCAGTACCAGATGCTTCAGGGGAAGGCACAAAAACCCTTGCAATAGCCAGGTATGAGATAATTTTCCCGCCCATATTAGGGCTCATCCGGATCCCCAATAGTTAGAGATTGGTTTAGGTCCTGAAGCATGACATTTTTGTTATAAAAATAACTCTGGATATTCTTAGGTTTCAGAGTAGCAGCCGTGTTAGTCTGTATTCGCAAAAAGAAAAGGAGTACTTGTGGCACCTTAGAGACTAACAAATTTAGTCAACAAATAACAAAACAAGTAACAAATCAGATGCATCCGATGAAGTGAGCTGTAGCTCATGAAAGCTTATGCTCTAATAAATTTGTTAGACTTTAAGGTGCCACAAGTACTCCTTTTCTTTCTGGATATTCTTGTTATTCACATAAATGTCTGATCCCTTTCTGATTCTTGCTAAGTTCTTGGCCTCAGCAACTTCCTGTGGCAGTCAGTACCAGTCTAATTACACATTCTAAGAAAATGTATTTCCTTTTATCAGTTTTGTAGTGGCCATCTTTTGTAGTTTCAATAAATGTCTTCTTGTTGTGTTACAAAACAAGGAGAACTGTAGTTCCTGATCTACCTCCTTTAGATTGTTCATTACTTTATATACTGCTGTGTCTCCTGTTATTCCTCTCCTAAGATAATTCAAACCCCATCTTTTCAATCTCTTCTGGTATGAATTTTCTAGGCCCTTCATCATTCTTATCACTCTTCACTGAACCCCCTCTAATTCTGCAATATTCTTTTTGAGATGGGGTGACAGTCCTGCACACAGTATACAGATTAGTCCGCATCACTGGTTTATATAAAGGCATTATAATAGTCTCTGTACTATTATTCATCATTGCATTCCTTATGCATCAACATGTGGAACTCTTTGCTAGAGGATGTTGTGAAGACCAAGACTATAATAGGGTTCAAAAAAGAACTAGATAAATTCATGAAGGATAGGTCCATCAATGGCTATTGGACAAGATGGGCAGGGTTGGTGTCCCTAGCCTCTGTTTGCCAAAAGCTGGGAATGGGGAACAGGGGATGGATCACTTGATGGTTACCTGATCTGTTCATTCCCTCTGGAGCACCTGGCATTAGCCACTGTTGGAAGACAGGATACTGAGCTAGATGGACCTTTGGTCTGACCCAGTATGACCATGTTTATGTTCTTATCCTAACATCTGTTTTGCTTTTTTGACCACAGCTATACATTGAGCAGAGGTCTCCATTGAGCCAACTACAGTGGTCCAGGTCGTTTTCTGGAGTTGATACAGTTAATTTAGAACCATGCCCCGTATACGAAAAAATAATTTTTTCCCGGCAATTTATATTATTTTGCATTTATGAACAATGAATGTCATTTGCCACTGTGTTGCTCACTCACCTATATTATTTAGGTCTCTCTAATGTTCCTCATAGTTCTCTCTGATCTTGACTAACTTAATTAGCATTGTAGAATCTGCAAATTTTGCTACCTTATTACTCACCTCCACCTTTCAAACTCATTAATAAATATATTTAACACAGGACCTAGTATGGAAGCTTGAGACACCTGATGTTAACCTTTTGCCATGAGGAAAACTGATAGATTATTTCTATTCTTTTGTTTCCTTCTCTTGGCCAGTTTTTGATCAATGACAATACTTTAGCTCTTACCCTCCTGACTACTTAGTTTCTTTAGTAGCCTCTTGTAAGGCATTTTGTCAAAGTCTTTTTGAAAATGTAGATAAATGTCAGCCAGTTCTCCTTTATTCACTGCTCTATTGACACATTCAAAGGATTCAATAGCAATAGTACATGCCTAATGCTAGACAAGGACAGTAAATTTGTCAAGAATGATGCAAAAAAGGAAAAATATTCAATAAATATTTCTATTCTGTATTCATAAAGAAGCAGGATGATGTATTCACATCTTACATTGATAATGGAATACCTTCTGTTCCATCTCTAACTAGGGAAGATGTTAAAAAGCAACTATTAAAGTTAAACATTTTTAAATCAGCAGGACTGGATAATTTGCATGCAAGAGTATTTAAAGAATTGACAAAGGAGCTCTATCAACCATTAGTGTTGATTTTAATCAAAACTTAGAACATTAGGGAAGTTCCAGAGAGGGGTTAAAAAGCTACCACATGCCAATCTTTAAGAAAAAGAAATGGCCCAAAGGTAACACTGGGCTGGTTAGCCTGACATGCATTTTAGGCAAAACCATGTAAAGCAGTGGTTCTCAAAGCCGGTCCGTTGCTTGTTCAGAGAAAGCCCCTGGTGGGCCAGACTGGTTTGTTTACCTGCTGCGTCCGCAGGTTCGGCTGATTGCGGCTCCCACTGGCTGTGGTTTGCCGCTCCAGGCCAATGGGGGCTGCGGGAAACGGCGTGGGCCAAGGGACATGCTTGCCGCCCTTCCCACAGCCCCCATTGGCCTGGAGCAGTGAACTGCGGCCAGTGGGAGCCACAATTGGCCGAACCTGCAGATGTGGCAGGTAAACAAACCGGTCCAGCCCGCCAGGGGCTTTCCCTGAAGAAGCGGTGGACCAGCTTTGAGAACCACTGATGTAAAGGATGATCTGGGACACAATCAAGAAAGAATAAGGTTGGTGGCATAAACATATCCAAGCAGTATGGCTGCATGGAGAACAGGTCCCAGATTCATAGATTCCAAGGTCAGAAGTTTCAGAGTAGCAGCCGTGTTAGTCTATATTCGCAAAAAGAAAAGGAGTACTTGTGGCACCTAAAGAAACTAACGAATTTATTTGAGCATAAGCTTTCGTGTAGCTCACGAAAGCTTATGCTCAAATAAATTTGTTAGTCTCTAAGGTGCCACAAGTACTCCTTTTCTTTTTGCAAGGTCAGAAGGGAACATTGTGATAATCTAGTCTGACCTCCTCTATAGCACAGGCCAGAGAACTTCCCCAAAATAATTCCTAGAGCAGATCTTTTTGAAAAACATCAAATCTTGACCTAAAAATTGTCAGTAATGGAGAATCCACCGTGACACTTGGTAAGTTGGTTCAGTGGTTAATTACCCTCACCGTTAAAATTTACACCTTATTTCCTGTCTGAATTTGACTAGCTTCAATTTCAAACCATTGGATCATGTTATACCTTTCTCTGATAGACTGAAGAGCCAGTGAGTAAATATTTGTTCCCATGTAGCTATTCATAGATTATAATCAAGTCAGCCCTTACCCTTCTATTTGAGTCCATCACTATAAACCATGTTTTCTAATATTTTAATCATTCTCGTGGCTCTTCTCTGAACTCTCTCTAATTTATCAACATCTTTCTTGACGTGTGGATACCAAACTGGACACAGTATTCCACAGCAGGATCAGTTCCAAATACAGAGGTAAAATAACCTCTCTACTCCTACCAAGATTCCCCTGTTTATGGATCCCAGGATTGCATTAGCTCTTTTGACCACAGCCTCACACTGGGAGCTTCTATTTATCTGATTATTCATCATGACCCCCAAATCTTTTTCAGAGTCACTGCTTCCCAGGACAGAGTTCCCCATCCTGTAAGTATGGCCAATATTCTTTGTTCCTAGATGTAAACGTTTACATGTAGCCATATTAAAACACTGTTTGCTTGTACCCAGTTTACCAAGTGATTCAGATTGCTCCATAACAGTGACCTCTCCACTTCATTATTTACCAGTTCCCTAATTTTTGTGTCATCTGCAAACTTTATCAGTGATGATTTTGTTTTTTCTTCTAGGTCATTAATAGCACAGGGCCAAGAATGGGATCCCATTACAAACACATGCATATGATGATGATTCCCCATTTACAATTACATTTTGAGACCTATCAGTTAGCCAGCTTTTAATCCATTTAATGTGTGCCATGTTAATTTGATATCATTCCAGTTTTTTTAATCAAAATGTCATGCGGTATCAAGTCAAACCAAGGTGTTGTCAAGCAAATTTGATATTGTTTTTTGATAAGATTACAAGTTTGATTGATAAAAGGTAATAGTGTTTACATAATATACTTAGACTTCTGTAAGGCATTTGACTTTGTCCCAACATGACATACTGATGAACAAAGTAGCACTATATAAAAAGCAATGTTGTTCAGATGAGATGGATTAAAAAATGGTTAATTGATAAATCTCAAAAAGTAATTATAAATGATGAACCATAATTGCTAGTGAGATCCTGCAGGAGTCTGTCCTTGGAATAATGCTATTCAATATCTTTATCAATGATCTGGAAGAAAATATAAAAACATGGCTAGTAAAGTTTACAAATGACAAAAAGATCGGCAGAGTGGCATTAATGATGGGGACAGGGCAGGTGTACAGAACAATCTGAATCAGTTGGCAAGGTGTGCTCACTTAAATATGTGTTTTAATACAGCCAAATGCAATGTCATACATCTAGGAACAAAGAATGCAGGTCATACTGTATCTTGAAAAGGAATTAGGAGTTAAATTGGACAAACAACTGAACAAGAGCTCCAAGTACAAAGCTGAAGTTAGACATATTCAGACTAAAAATACAGCACAATTTTTTAACTGTCAGGGTAATTAACCTTTGGAACAACTTGTGTAGGGATGTGGGTGGCTTCCCCATCACTTGAAGACTTTAAATCAAGCCTCAATCTTTCTAAAAGATCTGCTCTAACTCAACCAGAAGTTACTGCATGAGGCTCTGTGGCCTGTGTTATGCAGAAGGTCAGACTAGATGATCATAACAGTCCCTTCTGGCCTTAAAATCTATGAATTCTAATAGACTAATGAGACATTTTCCTTTGCAGAGATCAAGCTGGTTAGACCCTATCATATCATGATCTTCCAGATGTTTTACTATTCTGTTTTTAATTATCATTTCAACCAATTTTTCTGATACAGAGATAAGACTTACTGAACTGGGATGCCATCTGGATCAGCACCATCTTTCACTGTATATCTGTCAGGAGGGGCACAGGGTACTGTATGAAGTGATTTCTTCCTGTGCCAGAAGAAAACCTCTAGCTTTCTCCAGACAGGGGAAAAGGAAATAGCAATAGTGCCTGGAAAGATAAGAAAGCTGCCTGGGGCTGCAGGAGGACTACTATAAAAGGGCTAAAAACAAAGGAGTTAATGGAATGGAGAAGGGCCACAAGGAAAGGGACTGGGTTATATGGAACCTGAGGAAGCAGGTTGAAGTGATAGTGGGGAAAGTGCTATGGGGTGGGGGAAGAGTGAAGTCTGAGGAAGAAGATCAAGTGGCAGGGGTGCGCTAAGGAGGTAGTGTCTCTCAAATTGCTGCTATGGGGCACTGGACACTCTAACTTAGGAGGACATGAGGAATTTGGTCCCATTGGCCCTAGGTTTATTTTGTTTTAGACAGCACAAAGATTCCTCATAAACAAGATTTTGCAACCAAGGGACAAATTCACCAGCTGTTACTGAACATCCTGAGAAAATCTGGATGCAGAAAGCCGGCAAGTTCTCTTGAACACAGAGTGGCATGTATGGGATTGGAATCCTTGCTTATTTTTACAGTGATTTCTTTGTTGGCATATCTGGTTCCTAAATAAACACTATAGAGTTAGTATAGCTTGGTATTCAGGCTTGTGAAACTTTGCTACCATGGAAATCACAAATGCTATTTGTTTTATTATAAATTGAAGGTTATTTACCTTTAACCAGAGCTCTTTGAGATGGATTCTGCATATTCACACTCCTGGGATGCTCTGACCAGTGCAGCTGGACAGCAGAACCTTAGCTAGCAGTGCCTGTTGGAGCACTCACATAACTCCCTCACCGCTCCCCTCAGTGATTGTGAACAAAACTTAGCATTTGATCTAGACTCTAAGTCTAACAGATAGTGCTTAGTAAACATCTGAACTGAACTCCATGGAGCTGCTATACGAATCTCCACTAGAGGAATGTGTTTAGTAAAAACCATTGAGAATGCCTTTGCTGTAGAAGAGCGTGCTCTAACTGCTTCAGGAAGTGGGATAGTCATTAGTGTATATACTTCTTTAATATAGAGTCTCACTCATTTAAATAGAGTTTGAACAATAACAGCTCGGCCTTTGTTTCTTTCCTTATTAGAGATGACCTTATTAGGTGATTGTCTGAAATGATTAGTTCTGTCCAAATAGCATGCTAAAACCCTTCTGGCATCTAATATATGCAGTTTAGCCTCACCCACATAGGTATGAGGTTTGGCAAAAAACACCAATAAATTAATCGATTAATATAAAAATCAGATACCACCGTAAGCAAAAGCCTCAGGTGAGGATGCAATGTTATTTTGTCTTTATAAAGGACAGTAAAAAGGTGGCTCTGCCATTAACACTTGCTTATTCATCTTGCTGAGGGCACTATCTATTAAAGAAAGCTTTTATAATAGGTAAATGGAAAAATGTGCAATCCTGTACGAGTTCAAATGGGTTTTGCATCCATTGTATAAAAAATAAATTAGAGCCGAAGAAGGTACAGGGTCTCTCACCAGTGGATACAGATTATTAAGATCTTTAAAGAATTTCTTAACTACAACATGAACAAACACTGATTTATTGTTTACAGGAACACAGTATGCTGAAGTTACAGACAGATGGACCTTAACAGAGGGCAATGAATGACCCTTCCTCTTGAGATATAATAAATATTCTAGGATATAGTTATTAGGTGCTATATAAAAATCTACATTACTGATATTAATCCATAATAAAGTTGCTTTCTATTTATGAGCATAACATTCGTACATTCTTGAATTAACCGAAACATTTTGCACTTCTAACGAAAAAGATGGCTTAAAAAGTCCCAGAGTCCTATTACCCAAGCACTGATGTGAAGAAACTGAGGAACTCAGTCATACATCTTCCCTTGCTTTTGTGACAAGAAGTCCAGAGAAAAGCCTATATATTCCTCTGGACAGGTGATCTAAGTCCAGACACCACTGTTTTTTGGTCCAAGCTAGTACTATTAAGATAATTTTGGATCTCTTCTGTTAATTATTTTATCACTCTCTTGGAGAGAGGAAATTGTGGAAATACATACATGAGACCTTGATTCCAATTTATCAAAAAAGCATCTCATATTGACTCCTTGTCTCTCCCTGCCCTTCATCAAAACCTCTAACTTTTTTTGTTGTGCTTGGATGCAAATAGTTTTCCACTGTATGCATCCAATAAAGTAGCTCACAAAAGCTTATGCTCAAACAAATTTGTTCGTCTCTAAGATGCTACAAGTACTCCTTTTCTTTTTGCAGATACAGACTAACATGGCTGCTACTCTGAAACCAGTTTTATTATGGATTACCCCACAGCTTGAAGATTTAAATCACCAAGAAATCCTCCAGGGACCAGTCGTGGATTGAAAGATTATCCTGCTCAAGTAATTTGTGAGGTGGTTGTTTTCCCAGACCATGTGAATTGTCACTGGGTGAATGTCCTGCTCTATACAACATTCCTAAAGAGACACTGCTTTCCTGCACAGCTGAGAGAAATAAGTCTCTCCCTGTTTGTTCAACTAGTACAATGAGTGCTGTCATATTGTCTGTTGCCACCCAAACCACTCTGTGTCTGATCTAAATTAAGAAATATTTTAGAGGCCACTTTATGGTCCTCAGTTTTAGTATATTAATGTGCAATGTCCTTTCTGCTGGTGATCAGTGACCTCTTATCACCAAGCTGTTGTCCAAATGAGGGCCTAGGGCCTAGACTGGATGCAATTGGAGTGACTATTATTGAGGGCATAGGAGAGTTCAAGGATATACCCGCCCACATCACCTGCCAGGGAATCACTAACTTCCAACACATGTTCTCTGTACTAGATTTGTACTTGTGCACTAACTAATGTTGCAACACTCTCATTCAAAGACAAACATATAGGATTACAGCGGTGGTTGATGTAAGAGCCCTTAGAAGACTGTATGTTCTGGAGAATGATGGAGCAGAAGTACAGACAACCTTATTTTCATAAAGCTCTCCTGTGGCAGAAAGACTGTGCTGACAACTCAGTCCGATTTGGCCCCTATGAAAGGAATCCACTGTGTGGGTTCCAGAAGTGACTTTCTCCGTGGTATTCATACCTCAGATTGGAAAAACTATCAGCCTTATGTCCAATAACAGCTAACATAAGAATGGCCATACTGGGTCAAACCAAAGGTTCATCTAGCCCAGTACCCCATCTTCCAACAATGGCCAATGCCAGGTGCTTCAGAGGGAATGAACAGAACAGGTAATCATCAAGCGATCCATCCCCTGTTGCCCATTCCCAGCTTCTGACAAACAGAGTCTAGGGACCCCATTTCTGCCCACCCTTGCTAATAACCATTGATAGACCTATCCTCCATGAATTTATCTAGTTCTTTTTTGAACCCTGTTATAGTCTTGGCCTTCACAACATTCTCTGGCAAAGAGTTCCATAGGTTGACTGTGCATTGTGTGAAGAAATACTTCCTTTTGTTTGCTTTAAACTTGCTGCCTATTAATTTCATTTGGTGACCCCTAGTTCTTGTGTTATGAGAAGGAGTCAATAACACTTCCTTCCTTCCTTTCTACATACCAGTCATGATTTTATAGACCTCTATCATACCCCACCTTAGTCGTCTCTTTTCCAAGCTTAAAAGTCCCAGTCCTAATAATCTCTCCTCATACGGAAGCTGTTCCCTAATCATATTTGTTGCCCTTTTATGAACCTTCTCCAATTCCAATATATCTTTTTTGAGATGGGGCAATGAAATCTGCACGCAGTATTCAAGATGTGAGTGTACCATGGATTGATATAGAGGTAATATGATATTTTCTGTCTCATTATCTATTCCTTTCTTAATGATTCCCAAAATTCTGTTTACTTTTTTGACTGCTGCTGCACCTTGAGTGGATGTTTTCAGAGAACTATCCACAATGACTCCAAGATCTCTTTCTTGAGTGATAACATAGACTCATAGATATTAAGGTCAGAAGGGACCATTATGATCATCTAGTCTGACCTCCTGCACAATGCAGGCCACAGAATCTCACCCATCCACTCCTGCAATAAACCTCTCACCTATGTATGAGCTATTGAAGTCCTCAAATAATGGTTTAAAGACTTCAAGGTGCAGAGAATCCTCCAGCAAGTGACCCGTGCCCCATGCTACAGAGGAAGGCGAAAACCCCCAGGGCCTCTTCCAATCTGCCCTGGAGGAAAATTCCTTCCTGACCCCAAATATGGTGACCAGCTGAATCCTGAGCATGTGGGCAAGATTCACCAGCCAGATACCCAGGAAAGAATTCTCTGTAGTAACTCAGATCCCACCCCATCTAACATCTCATCACAGGCCATTGGGCCTATTTACCATGAATAGTTAAAGATCAATTAATTGCCAAAATCATGTTATCCCATCATACCATCTCCACCATAAACTTATTGAGTTTAATCTTGAAGCCAGATAGGTCTTTTGCCCCCACTGCTTCCCTTGGAAGGCTATTCCAGAACTTCACTCCTCTGATGGTTAGAAACCTTCATCTAATTTCAAGTCTAAACTTCCTGATGGTCAGTTTATATCCATTTGTTCTTGTGTCCACATTGGTACTGAGCTTAAATAATTCCTCTCCCTCTCCGGTATTTATCCCTCTGATATATTTATAGAGAGTAATCATATCTCCCCTCAATCTTCTTTTGGTTAGGCTAAACAAGCCAAGCTCCTTGAGTCTCCTTTCGTAAGACAGGTTTTCCATTCCTCAGATCATCCTAGAAGCCCTTCTCTGTACCTGTTCCAGTTTGAATTCATCCTTCTTAAACATGGGAGACCAGAACTGCACACAGTATTCCAGATGAGGTCTCACCAGTGCCTTGTATAACGATACTAATACCTCCTTATCTCTACTGGAAATACCTCGCCTGATGCATCCCAAGACCGCATTAGCTTTTTTCACGGCCATATCACATTGGCAGCTCATAGTCATCCTGTGGTCAACCAATACTCCAAGGCCCTTCTCCTCCTCCGTTACTTCTAATTGATGCATCCCCAAGAATAAAATTCCTGTTATTAATCCCTAAATGCATGACCTTACACTTCTCACTATTAAATTTCATCCTATTACTATTACTCCAGTTTACAAGGTCATCCAGATCCTCCTGTATGATAGCCTGGTCCTTCTCTAAATTGGCAATACCTCCCAGCTTTGTATCATCTGCAAACTTTATTAGCACACTCTCACTTTTTGTGCCAAGGTCAGTAATAAAAAGGTTAAATAAGATTGGTCCCAAAACCGATCCCTGAGGAACTCCACTGGTAATCTCCTTCCAGCTTGACAGTTCACCTTTCAGTATGACCCGCTGTAGTCTCCCCTTTAACCAATTCCTTATCCGCCTTTCAATTGATCCCCATCTTTTCCAATTTAACTAATAATTCCCCATGTGGCACCTATCAAATGCCTTATTGAAATCTAAGTAAATTAGATCTACTGCGTTTCCTTTGTCTAAAAATCTGTTACTTTCTCAAAGAAGGAGATCAGGTTGGTTTGGCACAATCTACCTTTTGTAGAACCACGTTGTATTTTGTCCCATTTACCATTAACCTCAATGTCCTAAACTACTTTCTCCTTCAAAATTTTTTCCAAGACTGTGCATATTACAGATGTCAAACTAACAGGCCTGTAGTTACCCGGATCACTTTTTTTTTCCTTTATTAAAAATAGGAACTATGTTAGCAATTCTCCAGTCATACGGTACAACCCCCGAGTTTACAGATTCATTAAAAATTCTTGCCAATGATCTTGCAATTTCAAGTACCAATTCCTGTAATATTCTTGGATGAAGATAATCTGCACCCCCCAATTTAATCCCATCAAGCTGTTCGAGTTTTGCTTCTACCTCAGATATGGTAATATCTACCTCCATATCCTCATTCCCATTTGTCATGCTACCATTTTCCCTAAGATCCTCATTAGCCTCATTAAAGACTGAGGCAAAGTATTTGTTTAGATATTGGGCCATGCCTAGATTATCCTTAAGCTCCACTCCATCCTCAGTGTTTAGTGGTCCCACTTCTTTCTTTATTTTCTTCTTATTTATATGGCTATAGAACCTTTTACTATTGGTTTTAATTCCCTTTGCAAGGTCCAACTCTACTTGACTTTTAGCCTTTCTCACTTTATCCTACATGTTCTGACCTCAATACGGTAGCTTTCCTTGCTGATCCCTCCCATCTTCCACTCCCTGTAATCTTTCTGCTTTTTCTTAATCACCTCTCTGAGATGCTTGCTCCTCCAGCTTGGTCTACAACTCCTGCCTATGAATTTTTTCCCCTTTCTCGGGATGCAGGTTTCTGATAGCTTCTGCAGCTTTGACTTGAAGTAATCCCAGGCCTCCTCTGCCTTTAGATCCATAAGTTCTTCAGTCCAATCCACTTCCATAACTAATTTCCTTAATTTTTGAAAGTCAGCCCTTTTGAAATAAAAAACCCTAGTCGCAGATTTATTTTTGTTTATCCTGCTGTTCAGTTTGAACTGAATTAGCTCATGATCACTTGAACCAAGATTGTCCCCTACAACCATTTCTTCTATGAGGTACTCACTACTCACCAAAACCAAATCTAAAATGGCATCCCCTCTTGTCAGTTCAGGAACTACTTGATGAAGGAATCCATCAGCTATCGCATCTAGGAAAATCTGAGCCCTATTATTATTACTAGCACTTGTCCTCCAGTCTATATCTGGGAAGTGTGACAAAGCTCTGTCCTTGCCTCCATGGGTCCCGCGTTTACTGGCGGATTTCACTAGCCTCAGAGGCTCACTGTGACCCTCCACGTAACCCTTCTCTCAAGAGAGACAAGGGTCACAGTCTACTGAGCCATTTTCATCATAAGCCAGTGAGGAAGGTGAGGAGAAGTTATCCTTTCTTGCACGGTCTCTGTTGTCTCCCAGTCTCAGTGATTAAACAGGGGGCAAAGTTGGGGGGTGGGAGCCTGGCCCACCCTCTACTCCGAGCTCCAGCCCAGAGACCCTAATAGTATCAGCTATGGTAGCTGACCTTTTAGAAACAGGACAATTCCCTGGGCTACTTCCCCCACAGCAGCCCTCACTTCCTCAAGCTCCACTTCACCCTTACCTCAGGGCCTCCTTCCTTGTGCCTGATATGGTGTGTATTACTCAGCCTCTCCAACAGCGCAACTTCTTCCCACAGCTCCTGACATGCACACCCACCTGACTGACTGGGAGGCTTTTAACTAGTTTCAGCCAGCCCCTGATTGGCTTCAGGTGTCCCAATCAACCTAGCCTTCTCCCTGCCTTCTGGAAAGTTCTTAATAGGCCCCAGGTGTCTTAATTGACCTGGAGCAGCTGCCATTTCACTTAACCTGGTACCAGGGATTGTTTAGCCTGGAGCTAATATATCTATCTTCCACCACTTTTCTATTGCCATCTGGCCTTGCCCCATCTCATATCCCCCCCTCTATTCAACACCATAGAGTTGGGCAACATGGGACGCCAGGCAATATGCTCGTGACAGACCATCAGCGTTGCCATGGTCCCAGGCACCCAGCCCTGTGCTGTATGTGGAACTGGAATGGTTGGAGGGATAAGAACCACCTGCTGACCCTTGCATTCTTTTCCTTACTCTGCTGCATCCACTGGAGAGGTGCATGGTCCGTCACAAGAGTAAATTGCCGGCCTAAGAGGTAATAATGCAGTGTCTCCATAGCCCATTTCACAGCAAGGCATTCTCTCTTGACTACTGCGTATTTCTGTTCTCTTGGGAGAAGCTTTCTGCTTAGATAGAGGATCGGGTGTTCCTCTTCTCCCACCATTTGCAACAGAACTGCTCCCAACCCCTCCTCGGAAGAGTCTGTTTGTAAAATAAATTCCCTGTTAAAGTCTGGGGCTATGAGTACGGGGTCATTACAGAGGGCCATCCGAAGGTCTGTAAATGCCCCCTCTGCTGCGTCGGTCCACTTTACCATGTCTGGACCTCGGGCCTTCACCAGGTCTGTTAGGGGTCTTGCCCTAGTGGCGAAGTGGGGAATAAACCGTAGGTAGTAGCCTACCATGCCTAGGAACGCACGGACCTGCTTCTTTCGGGTCGGCCGGGGCCAGTTTTGAATTGCCTCTAGCTTATTTGTTTGGGGCTTCACTATGCCCCTTCCCACTATATATCCCAGGTACCTAGCCTCTGCTAGCCCGACGGCGCATTTAGCAGGATTAGCAGTGAGGCCAGCCCGCCTTAAGGTGCGCAGTACTGCCTCAAACATTCTCCAAGTGGGTTCCCCAGTCTGGCGTATGGACGATGACATCATCAAGGTATGCAGCTGCATAACTAGTATGGGGGTGCAGCAGCTTATCCATGAGGCGCTGGAATGTGGCTGGGGCCCCATGTAGCCCAAAAGGGAGGACGGTGTACTGGAATAGCCCATCCGGGGTGGAGAATGCTGTCTTTTCTTTAGCTTCTTTGGTCAGAGGAATCTGCCAGTACCCTTTTGTCAGATCCAGTATAGTCAAGAATCAGACACTACCCAGCTGGTCAACCAGTTCATCGATGCGTGATATGGGGTATGCATCAAACAGGGATATTTCATTTAGTTAGCGAAAGTCATTACAGAATCTCATGGTACCATTGGGTTTAGGCACTAGAACAATTGGACTGGACCACTGACTGTAAGATTCTTCAATAACCCCTAATTCTAACATTTTCTTTACTTCGGCCTTGATTTCCTCTCTTTTGGCTGCTGGGATTCGGTAGGGTCTCAATGTTACCTTGGCTCCGGGGATCGTGTGGATTTGGTGATAGGTCTCAGTCGTCTACCCTGGTTTTGTAGAGAACACATCTCTGTGGCGATTAATCATGTCGGCTGCCTCGATCTTTTGGATCGGTGTCAAGTCGGATGATATCCTCACTTGCTCGTGTAAGTTATCCTCCTGGGGAAGGGTCTCCTGCATGACTAAGCATGCCTCTCGATCGTGCCAAGGTTTTAGAAGATTGATGTAAATTTGCTCCAATTTCTGGGGGCCTGGCTGCCGCGCCTTATAGTTCACCTCTCCCAAGGCTTCGATTATTTCGTAGGGTCCCTGCCACTGGGCCAACAGTTTACTTTCTGCTGTGGGCACCAGTACCATCACCCGATCCCCCTGGTTGGAACCGTAGAAGCTTCGCTTCGTGGTTATAATGGGTTCGTTGGGTTTCCTGTGCTCTCTCCAAGTGTTCCTGTACAATGGGCGTAACTTGGACTATCCGATCTCTCATCTGCAGTACATGCTCAACTATGTTCCTTCCGGGATTTGGCTCCTCTTCCCAGGCTTCTCTGGCTATATCCAATATGCCCCGAGGGTGGCGCCCATATAGTAGTTCAAATGGAGAGAAACCCGTGGAGGCTTGCGGAACCTCCCGGATGACGAACATGAGGTAAGGCAATAGGGTATCCCAATCTTTCCCATCCTGGCTCACCACTTTCCTGACCATGGCCTTGAGGATCCTATGGAACCTTTCCACAAGGCCATCTGTTTGCGGGTGGTATACAGAGGTCCGTAGGGCTTGTACATGGAGCAATGAACAGAGATCTTTCATCAACTTGGACATGAAAGGTGTCCCTTGATTCGTCAATATCTCCTTGGGTAGCCCAACTTGGGCAAAGATCTGTACTAGCTCCTTAGCTATTGTCTTGGAAGCTGTGTTGCGAAGGGGAACAGCTTCCGGGTACTGGGTTGCATAGTCCAGTACAACAAGCACATGTTGGTGGCCCCGAGCTGTCTTCTCTAGGGGCCCTACCAGATCCATGACTATCCGTTCGAAAGGAACCTCTATTATTGGAAGAGATATCAAAGGAGCCTGCAAGTGCGGGCGAGGGCTATGTAACTGATACTCCGGACAAGAGGTGCAGTATCGCCAGACATCTTCATGTACTCCTCGCCAGAAGAACCTCCGCAGGATCCATGCCTGGGTTTTCTCTACCCCTAGGTGTCCTCCAAACAGGTGACTGTGGGCGAGATTCAATATGGCTTTTTGATGTTTTTGTGGCACCAGAAGTTGTTGTATCTCTTGCTCCTGCATTTGCACCACGCGGTACAGGAGATCTTTCTTCACTATAAAGTAAGATCCTGGACCTTCCCATCCACGGGTTTCCCATCGATCTCGGCCACCTCTTTCCTGGCGTTATCATATCTGGGTTCCTCCGCCTGGTCCCGCCCAAAAGTCTCTCTCCCGGGACTAACCTGCCAAGCTCCCAGGGGCCGGCTTCTGCTTCTTCCAATGGCTCGCCGCCGTCATGGCTGGTGGCAGCTTCTGGCTCACCTTTTGTGGTAGAAGTTTCTCTGTTGGCTGCTCGCGTCCATCTGCCTACCAGAGAGGTCTTCTGGCCCTGGGTCAGGATCTGGGTTCCCAAGGCCTTCACGGCCTTCTTCTCTTTTTTTGTCTTCCAGTCTTTTGGGGGGCTGAGAACAGATCCTGAGAAATCTCAGCGAACATCGGGGGTTGACATTCCCCCGGTGACAAGTCGCTGTCCTCAGTGTCCCCACCTCCTTCCAGCCTCTCCGGGGGGAGTAAATTATCAAACCCTGGATAGTCCCTCCCAATGACTACAGGATATGGGAGTTTAGGAATTACGCCCACGGTCACCTCAATGGGGTTTCCCTGAACCTCTATCTCCACTGGGATGGTGGGGTAATGGCTCACGGCCCCATGCACGCACGTCACTGCTACGTGTTTGACTTGTAGCAGCTGACTATTTTTTACCAGCTTACCCGATATGAGGGTGACAGCACTCTTAATTGACCTGGAGCAGCTTCCATTTCACTTAACCTGGTACCAGGAATTTGTTTAGCCTGGAGCTAATATATCTATCTCCCACTACTTTTCTATAGCCATCTGGCTTTGCCCTGTCACAGAAGTTAAAGTCTCCCATGATCATGCAGTTTCCATTAGCATTTATTTCATTAAAAACATTAAAGAGGGCTCTATCCATATCAAAATTAGTGACATCCTTTTGTAGCTCTTCGCAGTCTGCTTTGAACTTAACTATCTTGAGTAGTTTTGCATCATCTGCAAATTTTCCCACCTCACCATTTACCCCTTTTTCCATATTGTTTATGAATATGTTGAATAGTACTGGTCCCAGTACAGACCCCTGGAGGACATCACTATTTACTTCTCTCCATTTTGAAAACTGAGCATTTATTCCTACCCTTTGTTTCCTATCTTTTAACCAATTACGGATCCATGAGAGGACCTTCCCTCTTATCCCATGATAGCTTACTTTGCTTAAGAGCCTTTGGTGAGGGATCTTGTCAAAGGCTTTCTGAAAATCTAAGTAGACTATATCCACTGGATCCCCGATGTCCACATGCTTATTGACCCACCTCAAAGAATTCTAGTAGATTGGTGAGGCATGATTTCCCTTTACAAAAACCATGTTGACTATTCCCCCACAAATCATATCCATCTATGTGTCTGACAATTTTGTTCTTTACTATAGTTTCAACGAGTTTGCCTGCTACTGAAGTCAGGCTTACAGGCCTGTAATTGCTGGGATCACCTTTGAAGCCCTTTTTAAAAACTGGTATCACATTAGCTATCTTCCAGTCATTTGGTACAGAAGCTGCATTAAATAATGGGTTACAGACTACAGACTCCAACGAGAGACTGCTGAATTGGAATTAATTTGCAAACTGGATACAATTAACTTAGGCTTGAATAGAGACTGGGAATGGATGAGTCATTACACAAAGTAAAACTATTTCCCCATGTTATTTCTCCCCCCCACCCCACCCCCCACTGTTCCTCAGATATTCTTGTTAACTGCTGGAATTAGCCTACCTTGCTTGTCACCATGAAAGGTTTTCCTCCCCCCCCCCCGCCACTGGTGATGGCTTATCTTAAGTGATCACTCTCCTGACAGTGTGTATGATAAACCCATTGTTTCATGTTCTCTGTGTGTGTATATAAATCTCCCCTCTGTTTTTTCCACCAAATGCATCCGATGAAGTGAGCTGTAGCTCACGAAAGCTTATGCTCTAATAAATTTGTTAGTCTCTAAGGTGCCACAAGTACTCCTTTTCTTTTTGCGAATACAGACTTACACGGCTGCTACTATGAGACTACATTTAGTAGTTCTGCAATTTCACATTTGAGTTCCTTCAGAACTCTTGGATGAATAACATCTGGTCATGGTGACTTATTACTGTATAGTTTATCAATTTGTTCCAAAACTTCCTCTAATGACACCTCAATCTGGGACAGTTTCTCAGATTTGTCACCTAAAAAGAATGGCTTAGGTTTCGGGAATCTCCCTCACATCCTCAGCTGTGAGGACCGATGCAAAGAATTCATTTAATTTCTCTGCAATGGCCTTTAGCATCTCTATCATCCAGTGGCCCCCAGTGGTTGTTTAGCAGGCTTCCTGCTTCTGATATAGTTAAAAAGAATTTTGCTATTACTTTTTGAGTCTTTGGCTAGCTGTTCTTCAAGTTCTTTTTTGGCCTTCCTAGTTATATTTTTACATTTCATTTGCCAGAGTTTATGCTCCTTTCTATTCTCCACACTAGGATTTAACTTCCACTTTTTAAAGGATGCCTTTTTGCCTTTCACTGATTCCTTTTCTTTGTTGTTTAGGCACAATGGACCTTTTTTGTTCTCTATGTTTTTTTAATTTGGGGTATACATTTAAGTTGAGCCTGTATTATGATATCTTTAAGAAGTTTCCATGCACCTTGCAGGGATTTCATTTTTGGCACTGTACTTTTTAATTTCTGTTTAACTAAGTTTCTCATTTTTGTGTTGTCCCCCTTTCTGAAATTAATTGCTACAGTATTGGGCTGCTGTGGTGTTTTCCCCGCCACAGGAATGTTACATTTAATTATATTATGGTCATTATTACCAAGTGGTCCAGATATATTCACCTATTGGACCAGATCCTGCACTCCACTTAGGACTAAATCAAGAATTGCCTCTCCTCTTGTGGGTTCCAGGACTAACTGCTCCAAGAAGCAGTCATTTAAGGTCACAAGAAACTTTATCTCTGCATCCCGTTCTGAGGTGACATGTACCCAGTCAATAGGGGGATAGTTGAAATCCCCCATTATTATTATTATGATTGAGTTTTTTATTTTTATAGCCTCTCTAATCTCCTTGAGCATTTCACAGTCACTATCACCATTCTGGTCAGGTGGTCGGTAATAGATCTCTACTGCTTATTATTAGAGCATGGAATTACTATCCATAGAGATTCTATGGTACAGTTTGGTTCATTTAAGATTTTTACTTCATTTGATTCTACGCTTTCTTTCACATATAGTGCCACTCCCACACCAGCACGACCTGTTCTGTCCTTCTGATATATTTTATACCCTGGTATTACTATGTTCCATTGATTATCCTCATTCCACCAAGTTTTTGTGATGCCTATTATGTTAATATCCTCAGGCACTCTAGTTCACCCATCTTATTATTTAGACTTCTAGCATTTGTATATAAGCACTTTAAAAACTTGTCACTTTTTAGCTGTCTGCCATTACATGATGTAATTGAATGGGACTCTTTTTCATTTGACTGTTTCTCAGCAGATCCTACCTGTATTTTATCATCTTCCATCCTGTCCTGCTTATTAGGACATAGAGAATCTCCATTAATGGATCCTCCACTAAGGGATGTCTCTGTCCAAACCACATGGTCCTCCACACCTCTCGGCTTTCCCCCAGCCATTAGTTTAAAAACTGCTTTATGACCTTTTTAATTTTAAGTGCCAGCAATCTGGTTCTATTTTGGTTTAGGTGGAGCCCATCCTTCCTGTATAGACTCCCCCTTTCCCAAAAGTCTCCCCAGTTCCTAATAAATCTAAACCCCTCCTCCCTACACCATTGTCTCATCCATGCATTGAGACCCTGAAGTTTGGCCTGTCTAACTGGCCCTGCACGTGGAACTGGAAGCAGTTCAGAGAATTCTACCATGGAGGTCCTGGACATCAATCTCTTACCTAGAAGCCTAAATTTGGCCTCCAGGACCTCTCTCCTATCCTTCCCTATGTCACTGGTTCCTACATGTACCACGACCACCGGTTCCTCCCCAGAACTACACATAAGTCTATCTAGATGTCTCAAGAGATCCGCAACCTTCGCACCAGGCAGGCAAGTCACCATGCGTTCTCCTAGTCATCGCAAACTCAGCTATCTATGTTTCTAATGATCAAATGGCCCATTACTAATACCTGTCTCTTCCTAATAACTGGAATTCCCTCTCCCAGAGAGGTATCCTCGGTGCAAGAGGATACCACGACATCATCTGGAAGGAGGGTCCCAACTATGGGATCATTTTCCTCTGCTCCTGTTGGATGTTCTCCTTCCCTGAGCCTTTCATCCTCCTTAACAGTGCAGGGGCTGACTGACCGGAGGTGGGACAAATCTACAGTGTCCCGGAAAGCCTCATCAACATACCTCTCTGCCTCCCTTAGCTTCTCCAGTTTTGCCACCCTGGCCTCCAAATCCTGTACACGGTCTCTGAGGGCCAGGAGCTCCTTGCACCGAATGCACACATACACCACCTGCCCATAGGGCAAGTAATCATACATGCTGCACTGGGTGCAATAAACTAGATAGCCCCCACTCTGTTGCTGGACTTCTGCCGGCATTCTCTTTTTACTCCTGCAGCTTGTTCCTTTGTTGATGTTTTGTTTTTATCAGAGGGTGTTTTTGGCTTTAAGTTTCAAGAATGTTAAGTATATCTAGCCCCCCTTCACACTTCCCCTCTAAACACGCACAGTACAGACAACAAACTTACCCCAAGGGTCATGTAATGGTTCCTCCTTCACTGGAGAACTCCCTTGTAAAACTCCTGTGTTAGCCGCTCCTGTTCACTAGCTCCTCTGGTCGCTTAGGAGTGGGCTTTTTAAAGCCCGGGTCTTCCTGAGTAGTCCCACCCGCTGGCTAAGGGTTGATGGGTGCTAAAGGGCTTAGGGATCAAAACCTCTTTAAGAAGCTCTCAGCCTTGCCTAGCAGGCCAGTAGGCTCGGCACACGGTCCCCCAAACAAACAGACCACACGGTATATTTCAGTCAAACAGCAAGCACACCACAAACAGCAATAATGACACTGTGTCATGGCATATCTTGCAGATAATAGATGACTTCAGGGAAGTTGTAAGTGTACAGAAGAATGTCTAAGTGATCTTCTTGGAGATCCTTCCTGTCCCACAAATAAAGGAAGACAGAAGGCAGAAAATTCTGGAATATCTAACTAGGTAAATGGTGTAGGGCATAGGGTTTTGGTTTTGTGGAGCACTGGTTCACTTTCTAAAGGGAGAAGGAGCTGTATAATTTGGATGGCCTCAGTAAGAGGAGGCATCAATTTCCTTGGGCTAGAGTAGTTAGGAGGGGGTTAAACTAATAGCAAAATGGGAGGGTAAAAAGAGAGAAGATATGAGAACTCAGCAAAAAATCGAGATATTGAGAACAAAATTAATCAAGGAGCCAAAGGACATGAAGAGAAGAAATTCTTGAAGGGTTAGAGCCTGGCAGCCTTTGGAAAGGGCCTACAGCCCATACATAGGGCCTACAGCCCATACACAGAGAACAACAAACAAACAGTCAACAAACTATGCTCAGACAGGCCAAAACACACCACTCACCAAGTCCTATTACTACCCAGCACAGAGTCTGCAGCTATTCCCTCCAAAACTCTCCTTTTAGCTGCCTCTATTTGCCTGCAAGCTATTTTGACTCTCCTTCACTTGTGTCATGAACACAGAGCATACTGAGCATTTTGATGTAGAATAACCTCTTCCCAAACATGGAAGATATCTAGTATGAGTAACGCCTGCCAGGAACCTGATGGACAGGAAACCTATTTCTTAAAGCCCAGCTTCTTAGTCTTCATTTCTATCATCCTGGTACTAACAGAATTTATCTAAAACTACTTAGAACTACTTAAATTTTAAACTAACTATGACTGAATTAACTAGAGTAAAACTAATCTAACTAGGCACTTGAAGTACAGATCCAGGACAATCCCAGAGTAGTTCCTAATCCATCAGATGGTCATGGCTGAAAGGAATTGAGGTGAGGAACTGAGGAACACCTTTTATACCCTCAACCTCACAATCACTGAGGGGAGGAGCAAGGAAGGCACTTGAGGGCTCTAGTGGGCACTGCTAGCTAAGATTCCATTATCCAGCCTGCACCAGTTGGAGCATCCCATGACTGGGAATATGCAGAGGATACCTGAAGAAGAATTACATTATACAAAGAAAAGCCTGATATTCACATATAGTGGAGACCCCTTCCTCCTGCAATTTACACCGTGAAAGTGTAAACTTTCACACAGAGACTGGAAATAGCAACTGTTCCAGCCATCTCTTCCCTTACAGATCCCACTCCACCCCATCCATCAGTTTGAGAAAACACGGCACTTTTAAACACCTTCTCTTCAGCCACTTAGAAAACTTCCAGAGTTCCAGTCTAAGTGGAACTCTGGGAGGGTATCAAACAGAAATCTTCTCAGACTCCTGAGAATCTACTGCAGCAAGGAAGCCTGAGAAAAAGGAATTATCTTGTGTGCAGCTTCTCCCTCCATCTGCCCCTGCCACGAGCAAAGAAAATGGGCCATGTACCTGCATGATGCGCACATTATCAGCTCGGTGGATCTCACTTTCCTTCACCACCTTCTTCTTCAGCATTGCCAGATTTCTCTCAAGATGCTCTCTCTGCCGGGTGTACTCCTGCTGCAGATCTGTGTCAACCCCCACAATTTCCACCTGACGAGAGACAATACATAGGCTCAGAAGATGTGACACCAGAAATGCGCTCATCTACCATGGAGAGGAAAGACCCCTAACTCACCATGTCTGCCTGCTGCACGTATTTGTCGTAGAGTTCCCGGATCCCCTCCTTCAGTTTTTTGGGCTCCTGGATGAAGCCCACACAATTATGAAGATCTGTTTGAAACCGCTTCACAAGAGCTTCCATGTCTCGCTCCTGCAAGAATTATACACGAACAACCACTCAGAGCCCGCTGTCATGCATGAGGACCTCCTGGAAGCTCTAGCTCAATTGTTGAGAATCCTCATGTGTTCTTATTTATATTTTTTGTTTTTAAGAAAGTGCCATCTGGACATCTCCCAGTTGGAGAGAGAACCTTCTTGGCCTTTGAGTGCTGTCACACTTAAGACAGTAACAAATCTTGCCAATAACTAACACTTCTCACCCCATGAGAATTGCATTATTACTTGTACTGCACTGGTGCTTGGAGGCCCCATTCAGGTTAAGGAACCTGTTATCTTGGACACTGCACAAACACTAGGGTTATCAGACAGCAAATGTGAAAAATTGGGATGGGGGTGAGGGTAATAGGAGCCTATATAAGAAAAAGCCCCCAAAATTGGGACTGTCCCTATCAAATCGGGACATCTGGTCACCCTAACAAACACATAGGCTGATGTAGATCCTGCCCAAAGAGCTTACAATCTTACTAGAAACAAGATGCAACAAGTAAATATAACAGGTGACAGGACAGAAAAACAGGTGCAGATGGTAGCTATGTTCTTAATTTGATGGCTTCATTATCAACACCCTCTCCTCATTCTCTCTGGCGCAAAATTTCTTATTTGCTCACTCTATACCCTGCCTGCTTCCCCAATCCTGTCCTTGGCTACTAAATTCCTTCATGCCCACTTTCAAACCTCTTGCTTCTTCCTCTCTGACCTTTCATACACCTCTGACGTGGTTCCTTCAACTATAAGTATGCCTTGATATCCATGCACAACTCCCCCTCACACCTTTCCTGACTAATTACTGCATGTCATTGCAGAAGTCCAGCCCAGATGGTACTCTTGGGAGGGAATAGGTTGCTAAGGCCATATATTCCCAAACTCTCTGCCTTGGGTGTGGCAGAGAGGTTCGTTTAGCCCTCTCCCCAACTACTCTATGAATCCTAAGTGAATACACAGAGCTTGCAGCATATCCAGAAGGACAATGCACACAGGCTCTGTTAGACCAAATGGCTGGAGCTTCAGTACTATCTACCTCTCTGTAATATCCAACTCTCCCACAAGCCTTCATACTTGGAATGCTTGTGTCTCTGATCCCTCCTGCCAGAGCCTCTCTTCTGCACAATACCCAAGAAGGGAAACTCTGTCCTCAAAGCCATGCATCTATACTATTCATGTTCCTGACAGCTTGCATTTTGTATGACTTGAGCAACGGGGGTGTCTGAGGTCAGGTCACTGGAAGATGAGCAGTCCTTTTTGGAAACTGGAAGAGGGGCAATCTGGGCCATCTGGTCCAGGACTCCCCAAAATGAACTTGGCTGAAAGTTCTCTGCCATCAAGGTTGTGCCCCATACCTTCTGCTGCTCCTTGTGCATCTCATGGTCAGTGGCCTTTAGCTTCTGTCGTAGCTCTGTGATGTTCAGTTCCAGCTGCATGTTCTGCTGGTGGAAACGTTCCAGTTCTCCCTCCATCTGCAAGGAAGCAAAAGAAGGGGATTGGGACTGTGAAAGAGACATGAGTGACAGAAAAACACAGATTACAAAACCGAAGGGATCTAATATACAGGCCATAGAACTTCCCCAAAATAATTCCTACAACATATCTTTTATACAAACATCCAATCTTGATTTTAAAATAGTCAGTGGTGGATAATCTATCATGACTCTTGGTAAATTGTTCCAATGGTTAATTACCTTCACTGTCAAAAATGTAAGCCTTATTTCCAGTCTGAATTTGCCTAGCTTCAACTTCCAGCCATTGGATTGTGTTAGATCAGAGATGGGCAAACTATGGCCCACGGGCCACATCCAGCCCGTGGGACCGTCCTGCCCAGCCCTTGAGCTCCCGGCCTGGGAGGCTAGTCCCCGACCCCTCCCCTGTTGTCCCCTCTCCCCTGCAGCCTCACCTCGCCGCGCCACCAGTGCTCTGAGTGGTGGGGTTGCGCACTCCTGCCGAGCAGAGAGGCAGTGTGCCTAGCTCCGGCCAGGCGGTGCAGCTGCCAGACATGTTGCTCTGAGTGGCACGTTAAGGGGGCTGGGGATTGGATAAGGGGCAAGGGGTCCTGGGGGGCAGTCAGGGGATAGGAAGTAGGGGGTGGTTGGATAGGGCGGAGGTTCTGCAGGGAGGGGGGAGAAAGGGGAACGGGGGGGTTGGATAGGCGTGGGGTCTGGAGGGGGCTGTCAGGGGGTGGGGTGTGTGGATAGGGGGCAGGAGACTGGGGGCAGTGGGGGTTGGATAAGGGGTGGGATCCTGGGGGGTGGTTGGGGCGGGGGGTCCTGGGAGGGGGGTAGGATGGGTCTGGAGTTCTGAGGGGGGCAGTCAGGGGGCAGGAAGTGGAAGGTGGTGGATAGGGGGTGGGGGCCAGGCTGTTTGGGGAGGCACAGCCTTCCCTACCTGGCCCTCCATACAGTTCTGCAACCCCGATATGGCCCTCGGGCCAAAAAGTTTGCCCACTCCTATATTAGACCTTTCTCTGCTAGATTGACGAGCCCATTAGTAAATATTTGTTGCCCCATGGACATACTTTTAGACTGTAATCAACTCAGCCCTTAACCTTCTCTTTGTTAAGTTAAATAGATTGAGCATTAGAAGGCATGTTTTCTAATCCTTTAATCATTCTGGTAGCTCTTCTCTGAACCTTCTTCAATTTAGCAACATCCTTCTTGAACAGCAGGCACCAGCACTGGACATGGTATTACAGCAACAGTTGTACCAGTGCCAAATATAGAGGTAAAACAACCTCTCTTCTTATATTCAAGATTCCCCTATTTATGCATCCCAGGATCACATTAACTCTTTTAGCCACAGCCTCACACTGGGAGCTCATGTTCATCTGATTATCCACCATGATCTCCAAATCTTTTTTTTAATCCATTAATTTAAATGTGCCATGTTAATTTTATATTGTTCTAGTTTTTTAAATGAAATTAACATGTCACACATTACCCAGACAGTTAGGTAGTTAGCTATCCTCATGTTTAAATAAAATGAAGAAAATAATTTTCTTCACAAATAATCTAATTTTTTCCCTCTTAGTCACTGGGGATAGAATGTAAATATCCTGTTCTTGATCACTGCAGCTATTACCACAGAATTAGTGGGAGAAGAGAGTGGAAACAAGAAAAACATTATCAGATCCTGTATGAGGAGTTAACTGTTTTTTTAACAATTGGTTGACAGGAAGTCAGAGTATACCACACTGATTTTGCTGGCTGTCAGCGACCCTCCAGAATGGGCAGAGAAAACTTGTAGAGGTATTTCCAAGGATTTAAAAGACAGGATGAGACATTTCCACCAGTAAAACAGGGTAATTTTAAAGTAGAAACCCTTCGGCTAACTAACTCAGAAAGTGAGGAAGCTGAGGCTACTCCCACATTTTCATCTGGAGAGTTCCTGGTCCTGATGCAAAATCTTGATTTCTAGAGGTGCATCACCTTCCTCTGCTTCATCATATAAGATGTTTTGGATCAGCACAGGGGACTTATTGCTTGGTATCAGATCCGAGTGTCCCAGATCTACAGAAACATCATTGCTTCCATGCAGAACCAAGGTCGTACCTCTTGAAGGAGCTCGATATGGAAATCCTGGAGTTGGACAGTATGGCCAAGGCATCAGTAGAGGCCCTTGCCACTCCTGCCAACTTGCCCAGTGTGGCATAATATCATAGTTAGAAGGATGCATGAATTTATGATAGTCTGATTAAAAATATACCCCTCAAGATTGAGCCTCTGGAAAAACAGTTGGATCACTCTCTTCCTCTGAATGCAGATTCTGAGCCCAGATCTGATAAGAAAATAAACTGGGGATACCACTCAGGTAGAGATCCACAACAGCAACAGAGGTGATAGAGTTCAGATGACTGTTACATTCTGATGCACCCCAGAACAGCAATCCCCCGATGAAAAAATGAAGTAAGAAACGCAAGTAGATTGTCAGTCAAAACAAGTAATAACCATGAACTGGTTATGCCAGCAACAGCCTGAACAAAAATATAACAGTTGGAACAAGAGATAGGCCCTGAATAGCTTTCCCCACTGCAAAAGAAACAGGGACAGAAACATCAAGTTCAGGGAGCAGGAACCAGGCAAAAAAACAGGAACAAGAACCAGGAAAGCAACACACACACACACACACCAGTCATCATAATTTCTTTCCCTTCTCCCCAAAAATTCAGTGGTACCTAGCAATGTTCCCTCTAATTTTTCCCATCCATCTGTGGAATTAATTTTGTTATGTGCACCAAATTATTGCGGTAATGTGCAGATGTGTGCCACCAAGAGAAACAAAAAAACTAGATATAATATATATATTTAAAAATTTACCATAGGGATAATTACTTCAGCCACGACAGGTTAGGCATTTTAGTACTCACTACTCAAAGAATTAAATTTAAGCGTAAGAGAGAAATAAAAATTATGAATGGCATAGACCAGTCAAAAAACTCAAACAACAGCACTTCGAAAGAATATAATTACAGAGTGTATGTGCACTGCAGGAAGTATCAAGTAGTAACAACACCACCACCAACACAAGTATGTGTTGGGAGATTAGTGTGAAAGACAGAGTGTGTGTGTGTATGTGTGTGTGTGTGTGAGAGAGAGAGAGAGAGAGTGTGTGTGTGTATGTGTGAGAGGCAGTGTGTGTGAGAGAGAGACACACACGTGTTGCCCCTTTAAGTACATTGCCCTTTTAAGTAGATTGGCGCTCAAAGCAGACACAGCAGCAGCCACCAGCAAGCTCCCTCCGTCCCACCCCTGAGTCCTATTGCACCCCCCCCGCCTGCTCTGCAGAGTTGGGATAAAGGGCAGGGAGGACACTCTGTCATCAGTTCCACCCTCATCCCCACTATACATAGCAAGCAGGAGGCTCCAGGGAGCAGCTCCAAGGCAGAGGGCAGGAGCAGCATGGCAGTGGAGGGAAGGGACACCTGAAGTGCATGGCACTTGATAGCCTGCTGGACAACCACGTGGTAGAGTTGCCAACTTTCTAATTGCACAAAACTGAACACCCTAGCCCCACCCCTTCCCCAAGGCCCCACCCCTGCTCATTACATTCTGTCTCCCTCAGTGGCTCGCTCTTCCCCACCCTCACTCACTTTCACTCGGCTGGGCAAGGAGATGGGGTGTGGGAAGGGATGAAGGCTCTGGGCTGGTGGTGCTGGCTTTGGGGTGGGGCCAAGGATGAGGGGTTTGGGATGCAGGAGGGGGCTCCAGGCTGGAGGATGGGGCTGAGGGATTTGGAGTGTGGGAGGGGGCTGCGGGTTGAGGCAGGGGGTTGGAGTGCGGGGGGGGGGGTGAGAGTTCTGGGCTGGGGCCAGGGATGAGGGCTTTGGGGTGGCTCAGGGCTGGGGCAGGAGGTTGGGGCTCAGTGTTGGAGCACGGGTTCACCTTGGGCGGCTCTTGGTCAGTGACACAGCTGGGGGGCTAAAGCAGGGTGCCTGTCTTTCTTGGCATTGTGCCAAGACACCGCTCCCAAGCTCCCATTGGCCAGTTCCCAGCCAATGGGAGTGGGTAGCCGGTGCTTGGGGTGGGACAGCGCACAGAGCCCTGTGGTCCCCCCACCTAGGACCCGGACCTGCTGACTGCTTCTGGGGTGCAGTGCGGTGCTAGCTAGGATAGGTAGGGACTAGCCTGCCTCAGTGCTGCCGCCAACTGGACCGGAGCCACCAGGGTCCCTTTTTGACAGGGTGTTCTATCAAAAGCCGGACACCTGGCCACCCTACCGCATGGCTGCAGAGCTTAGAGGGAACTTAGGCTAGCCGAAGGCACCAGGTATCCAAGGACCTCTTATTTAGCTCAGGTGCAACTTTCCCAACTGGCCACATATAATTGTAAGCAGAAAAATCATCCTCTTCTCTCTTTGTTCCCTTTTCAGAAGGCAGTATATCTTGCTGATTAGCAATGCATTCTCCACGTGGTAACTGCACTCGCCATGTTCCCTGCACAGGTATCGAAAACACTTCCATACCCTCGCCTAACATATGCTGCTTGCATGGATATGCTTGTTGAAACTCACATATTTCCTAGTCACATCAGCTGGCTTCAATGATGGCAAAGGGATGGAATGAATATTTTCCATAAGCTTAGACAATGTGGCCCTCACAGGTCAGCTGAAGAGCTGATAGAATGAGGTTTCTCCAGTACTTTCATGAGCTTTGTTCCAAATATCATATAAAGCACAATTTAATGCAATAGGGAAGGGTGTATCTGCACATTCCTCCAGTATATGAGCTACATACTTCTTCAGAGTCCCATGCAGTCTCTCCATTATGCTATTTCCTTGAAGATGGTACACAGCAGATTTATAATGTACTGTATCAATACTTGTCAAAGCCTTCAAACTGTGCCTGCTGAATTGGAATTAATTTGCAAACTGGATACAATTAACTTAGGCTTGACTAGAGACTGGGAATGGATGAGTCATTACACAAAGTAAAACTATTTCCCCATGTTATTTCTCCCCCCCCCCACCACCCCACTGTTCCTCAGATATTCTTGTTAACTGCTGGAAATAGCCTACCTTGCTTGTCACCATGAAAGGTTTTCCTCCTTTCCCCCCCCTGCTGCTGGTGATGGCTTATCTTAAGTGATCACTCTCCTTACAGTGTGTATGATAAACCCATTGTTTCATGTTCTCTGTGTGTGTATATCAATCTCCCCTCTGTTTTTTCCACCAAATGCATCCAATGAAGTGAGCTGTAGCTCACGAAAGCTTATGCTCTAATAAATTTGTTAGTCTTTAAGGTGCCACAAGTACTCCTTTTCTTTATAAGGTGTCCCATTAACTGAAACAAGGCTCTCCAGTAGGCCAAACAGAGTGACTCAGGTGGTTAAGCAAGAAATTAGCTCCTTTGCAATGCCTTGTGAAGTTACGAATGCAAAGAGGTATCATGAGTAATAGTCTATAACAGTCACCAGTGTCAAGTATCAGAGGGTTAGCCGTGTTAGTCTGGATCTGTAAAAGCGGCAAAGAGTCCTGTGGCACCTTATAGACTAACAGACGTATTGGAGCATAAGCTTTTGTGAGTGAATACCCACTTCATCGGATGCATGTAGTGGAACTTCCAGAGGCAGGTATAAATATGAAAGCAAGAATCAGGCTAGGGATAATGAGGTTAGTTCAATCAGGGAGGATGAGGCCCTCTTCTAGCAGTTGAGGCATGAACACCAAGGGAGGAGAAACTGCTTTTGTAGTTGGCGAGCCATTCCCGGTCTTTGTTTAATCCTGAGCTGATAGTGTCAAATTTGCAAATGAACTGAAGCTCAGCAGTTTCTCTTTGAAGTCTGGTCCTGAAGTTTTTTTTGCTGCAGGATGGCTACCTTTCAATCTGCTACTGTGTGTCCAGGAAGATTGTTCTCCTACAGGTTTTTGTATATTGCCATTCCTAATATCTGATTTGTGTCCATTTATCCTTTTACGTAGGGACTGTCCAGTTTGGTCGATGTACATAGCAGAGGAGCATTGCTGGCACACGATGGCATATATTACATTGGTGGATGTGCAGGTGAATGAACCGGTGATGGTGTGGCTGATCTGGTTAAGTCCTGTGATGGTGTCGCTGGTGTAGATATGTGGGCAGAGTTGGCATCGAGGTTGGTTGTGTGGATTGGTTCCTGAGTTAAAGTTACTATGGTGCGGTGTGTAGTTGCTGGTGAGAATATGTTTCAGGTTGGCGGGTTGTCTGTGGGCGAGGACTGGCCTTCCTCCCAAGGCCTGTGAAAGTGAGGGATCGTTGTCCAGGATGGGTTGTAGATCACGGATGATGCGTTGGAGAGGTTTTAGCTGAGGACTGTATGTGATGGCCAGTGGAGTTCTGTTGGTTTCTTTCTTGGGCTTGTTTTGCAGCAGGAGGCTTCTGGGCACATGTCTGGCTCTGTTGATCTGTTTCCTTATTTCCTCGTGCGGGTATCGTAGTTTTGAGAATGCTTGGTGAAGATCTTGTAGGTGTTGGGCTCTGTCTGAGGGGTTGGAGCAAATGCGGTTGTACCTCAGCGCTTGATTGAAGACAATGGATTGTGTGGGATGGAAGTTGGAGGCATGAAGGTAGGCATAGTGGTCGGTGGGTTTTCGGTATAGGGTGGTGTTAACGTGATCATCACTTATTTGCACCGTGGTGTCTAGGAAGTGGACCTCCCATGTAGATTGGTCCAGGCTGAGGTTGATGATGGGCTGAAAGCTATTGAAATTGTGGTGGAATTCTTGCAGGGTTTCCTTCCCATGGGTCCAGATGATGAAGATGTCATCAATGTAGCATAGGTCAAGAAGGGGCATGAGTGGACGAGAGCTGAGGAAGCGTTGTTCAAGGTCAGCCATAAAAATGTTGGCACATTGTGGGGCCATGTGAGTGCCCACAGCGGTGCCACTGGTCTGGAGGTATATATTGTCACCAAATTTGAAATAATTGTGCATGAGGATAAAGTCACAGAGCTCAGGAACCAGTTGTGGTGTGGCATCATCACGGATACTGTTCCTGACAGCTTGTATTCCACCTGTATGTGGGATGTTTGTGTAGAGACCCTCTACATCCATGGTGGCTAGGATGGTATTTTCTGGAAGATCACCAATGCATTGTAGTTTTCTCAGGAAATCAGTGTAAGGTATGTATTTTAGTTTTTTGTCTTAGCCCAGTACTTCGCCTTAATCCTTTCTTCTGCTGAGGGGGCAGCGGAAAGTCCTGCCGCTGACTGAGCCATTCCTTGCCACAGGGCACTCATGTGTCAGCGTACCTGTAACCACAGAGCCAGGACATGAGGACTGTGTCTTGATGGCAATAAACCTGGCCTAGTACCTTTGCCACTAAACTGTGCCTGTGGTCTTCCTTTATGAGTAACATCAAAGTCTACTGAACTAACAGGCTGCAGTATCTACTAGTAATATTGAAGCGTCAAGGGCAGAAGCACCAGGTAGCCTAAACAGAACTACCAAGGCAACAACATTTCAGCTGAACCAGCTATCTTGTGCAGAGCTGGGAAAGCACATGGAAAGAACACACAAACATGCAAGCCAATTGGCAACAAGGGCGAGAGTAGAACTGTGCCTATATCCTGATTGCATGCATCAGTCTGAATCGTTACAGACTTCCGTGGATCAAAATAAACATGAGATTGGATATGACAGAGGGCTTGATGCAGAGATTCAAAAGCATGCTTCTTTAGTGCAACCAACCAGCCCTGCCCTGGGTTAAATCCCACAGTAGCTTGGAAAGGGTACTAAAATGGGGCATAGGAACCCCACCTATGTATTGAGAGAGGCCAAAGAATGAACATAAACCATTATGATAAATGGGAATTTATCCCATTGGGGAAGAAAACTAGTAAAGCCTCTCCTACGATAGTGCTTGCGGTGTGCTATAGACCTCCGGGATCTAATTTGGATATGGATAGAGTCCTTTTTAATGTCTTTAATCAAGTAAATACTAATGGAAACTGCGTGATCATGGGAGACTTTAACTTCCCAGATATAGACTGGAGGACCAGTACTAGTAATAATAATAGGGCTCAGATTTTCCTAGATGAGATAGCTGATAGATTCCTTCATCAAGTAGTTGCTGAACCGACTAGAGGGGATGCCATTTTAGATTTAATTTTGGTGAGTAGCGAGGACCTCATAGAAGAAATGGTTGTAGGGGACAATCTTGGCTCAAGTGATCATGAGCTAATTCAGTTCAAACTAAATGGAAGGATTAACAAAAATAAATCTGCAACTAGGGTTTTTGATTTCAAAAGGGCTGACTTTCAAAAATTAAGGAAATTAGTTAGGGAAGTGGATTGGACTGAAGAACTTATGGATCTAAAGGTAGAGGAGGCCTGGGATTACTTTAAATCAAAACTGCAGAAGCTATCGGAAGCCTGTATCCCAAGAAAGGGGAAAAAATTCATAGGCAGGAGTTGTAGACCAAGCTGGATGAGCAAGCATCTTAGAGAGGTGATTATGAAGAAGCAGAAAGCATACAGGGAGTGGAAGATGGGCGGGATCAGCAAGGAAAGCTACCTAATTGAGGTCAGAAGATGTAGGGATAAAGTGAGAGAGGCTAAAAGTCGAGTAGAGTTGGACCTTGCAAAGGGAATTAAAACGAATAGTAAAAGGTTCTATAGCCATATAAATAAGAAGAAAACTAAGAAGGAAGAAGTGGGGCCGCTTAACACTGAGGATGGAGCGGAGGTTAAAGATAATCTAGGCATGGCCCAATATCTAAACAAATACTTTGCCTCAGTCTTTAATAAGGCTAAAGAGGATCTTGGGGATAATGGTAGCATGACAAATGGGAAGGAGGATATAGAGGTAGATATTACCATATCAGAGGTAGAAGCGAAACTGAAACAGCTTAATGGGACTAAATCGGGGGGCCCAGATAATCTTCATCCAAGAATATTAAAGGAATTGGCACCTGAAATTGCAAGCCCATTAGCAAGAATTTTTAATGAATCTGTAAACTCAGGAATAGTACCGAATGATTGGAGAATTGCTAATATAGTTCCTATTTTTAAGAAAGGAAAAAAAAGTGATCCGGGTAACTACAGGCCTGTTAGTTTGACATCTGTAGTATGCAAGGTCCTGGAAAAAATTTTGAAGGAGAAATTAGTTAAGGACATTGAAGTCAATGGTAAATGGGACAAAATACAACATGGTTTTACAAAAGGTAGATCGTGCCAAACCAATCTAATCTCCTTTTTTGAAAAAGTAACAGATTTTTTAGATAAAGGAAATGCAGTGGATCTAATTTACCTAGATTTCAGTAAGGCATTTGATACCGTGCCACATGGGGAATTATTAGTTAAATTGGAGAAGATGGGGATCAATATGAACATCAGAAGGTGGATAAGGAATTGGTTAAAGGGGAGACTGCAACGGGTCCTACTGAAAGGCGAACTGTCAGGTTGGAGGGAGGTTACCAGTGGAGTTCCTCAGGGATCAGTTTTGGGACCAATCTTATTTAATCTTTTTGTTACTGACCTTGGCACAAAAAGTGGGAGTGTGCTAATAAAGTTTGCAGATGATACAAAGCTGGGAGGTATTGCCAATTCGGAGAAGGATCGGGATATTATACAGGAGGATCTGGATGACCTTGTAAACTGGAGTAATAGTAATAGGATGAAATTTAATAGTGAGAAGTGTAAGGTTATGCATTTAGGGATTAATAACAAGAATTTTAGTTATAAGTTGGGGACGCATCAATTAGAAGTAACGGAAGAGGAGAAGGACCTTGGAGTATTGGTTGATCATAGGATGACTATGAGCTGCCAATGTGATATGGCTGTGAAAAAGCTAATGCGGTTTTGGGATGCATCAGGAGAGGCATTTCCAGTAGGGATAAGGAGGTTTTAGTACCGTTATACAAGGCACTGGTGAGACCTCACCTAGAATACTGTGTGCAGTTCTGGTCTCCCATGTTTAAAAAGGATGAATTCAAACTGGAGCAGGTACAGAGAAGGGCTACTAGGATGATCCGAGGAATGGAAAACTTGTTTTATGAAAGGAGACTTAAGGAGCTGGGCTTGTTTAGCCTAACTAAAAGAAGGTTGAGGGGAGATATGATTGCTCTCTATAAATATATCAGAGGGATAAATACAGGAGAGGGAGAGGAATTATTTAAGCTCAGCACCAATGTGGACACAAGAACAAATGGGTATAAACTGGCCACCAGGAAGTTTAGACTTGAAATCAGACGAAGGTTTTTAACCATCAGGGGAGTGAAGTTTTGGAATAACCTTCCAAGGGAAGCAGTGGGGGCAAAAGATCTATCTGGTTTTAAGATTCTACTCGATAAGTTTATGGAGGAGATGGTATGATGGGATAATGGGATTTTGGTAAGTAATTGATCTTTAAATATTCAGGGTAAATAGGCCAAATCCCCTGAGATGGGATATTAGATGGATGGGATCTGATTTACTATAGAAAACTCTTTCCTGGGTATCTGGCTGGTGAATCTTGCCCATGTGCTCAGGGTTTGGCTGATTGCCATGTTTGGGGTCGGGAGGGAGTTTTCCTCCAGGGCAGATTGGAGAGGCCCTGGAGGTTTTTTTGCCTTCCTTTGTAGCATGGGGCATGGTTGACTGGAGGGAGGCTTCTCTGCTCCCTCAAAGTTTTGAACCATGATTTGAGGACTTCAATAGCTCAGACATGGGTGAGGTTTTTCATAGGAGTGGGTGGGTGACATTCTGTGGCCTGCGCTGTGCAGGAGGTCGGACTAGATGATCAGAGTGGTCCCTTCTGACCTTAGTATCTATGAATCTATGAATCTATGATCAGTGAGTAGGTTAGTGAAGCAACAGCTTGCTTCAGGTGTCAGTTTCACACTGTCATCTGACAGAGAATGTCCTAGAAACGCTACAGCATCTTAACTACACTTGGCTGCATTCAACTTTACATCAGCTTGTTGGAGTTGGGTTAGTACCTGATCCAGAAAAGAATCATGTTCAGGAAAGGTCTTAGTAAAGATGAGAATGTCATCCAAATAGCAATATGCACCCTGGATATTATCAAAGAGCTGACAGACAACTCTCTGAAACACCTCCGGAGCAGAGACTAAGCCAGAAGGAAGACACTGCTAGCAGTACCTCCCAAATGATGTGCTGAAAGTCAATAATAGCTGCAAATTCTCTGCCACAAGTATTTGCCAATAACTTGACTGGTAGTCCAACAGACAGAAAATTCAAGATCCACTTACCTAGCAAATCTCCTTTTTGAAGATTGGCAGTTGAAATGGCTCACATTTGACATATTTATTAAGTGCCTGTGACAGGGTGTACCCGGTACACTGCTGGAGGCCCTACAATCCTACTACATCCAGCCCCAGAAAGGAATAGCGGAAGTGGGTCCTCTAGGCCTGCCTAGAGATTCCTTGTGGAAGCAGCCAATCAGAATGGAAGCAGCCTATGAGCAGGCTCAGCTAAGAGGAGCAGCAGGGCTATTCTTGGCTGGGTCCAGAAGGACGAGGAACGGTGCTCCTCTCTGGCCAAAGGAGCTTTACAGACTGCATTTACTGGACCTGGGAGAGAGGACCTGAGAAAGAACTTTAGCCCTAAGGTAATGGGAAAAGGTAAAGGGACCAGGTAGGAAGAGGCCCAGGGAATGCAGCAGCAATTAATTAAAGGAAGTCATACGTGGTTGCTGTTTATAGGGTCTCTGGATTGGAATTCAGAATAGTGGGTGGGCCCAGGTTCTCCCAACAGCCACTGGCAAAGTGGCCTAAGCCCTGAGAAGGGTACAAAGCTCCTTCAGAAGCCCAAGAATAGGCTGGATTTAAAGGGCCCAGAGATGGGGCTGAAGACTCTGGTGAGGGCAGACAGTTTGGTGAACTCTTTGCTACCGTGGAAGGGGTACATATTTGACTCTGTGATTTGAATGGAAGGCTGAGCCATTGAAGACCCAGCTAGTGAGGCTGGCAACCTACACGGAACACCAGGAACAGAAAAAGATTGCAATACCACAACAGCCACTAGAGGGCACTTAGGAGGTGAGCGCCGCCTATCACAGTGCCCTAAAATCTGTGCGCAGTTGAATACTGGCATCCTACTTATACAAGATCACTGTGGATGAGCTCCAATCTGTAGACCCTTCCATCTCCACCATTATCTTTCATGTGTTGCAGTTCTGCTCAGATCTTGTCCACAAGTGCAAGGAGGTAAACAACGTGCAGGTGGTGTACAATGTGCAGGTGGTGCAAAGGACTTGGCATTCAAAGCTAACACAGAGAGAACACACACTGTCTCCATTAAATAAATCCTGGTGTCTCTGAACAATACTTTGGGCATTCCCTTCTATTATAGCCAACATAGCCACACCTGAGGTGTCCTGTGCAAATTAATGTATAATACCAAGCTGTAAGTACAGATCATACAACACTAATGGGACAGCATTAACAACTGTTCCTTTAACAATGTAAAACTATGCAGTCCAGGCTATGCCTTTGTAAAGCACAGAAGATACAGCTTCACCCACTGTCTGCAAGGCATACAAATTCCAAGCTTTTATCACCACTGTACTCAGACAAATGTCCAAACTGTGAACTAACTCAGAGGGGAGAACGTTAACTTCAGCACCCATATCCACCATGCACTTGAGTGGTGTACCATTAATTTCCACAATACAGGATACCAGCTCCAGCACCTTGCCACATGAGAAGACTGTAGTAAAGGAAATATCAGAGTCTCTGGTAACAATAGTCTCATGTGGTTCCACATTCACAGTATGCACTTCAGGCCTCCTATCTCTGTGAACCACTGTACCATGTCACCCTAACTTAAAGAGGCCTTCTTTCCCACAAGCCTGGAACACAGTAGTTCTAACTGGGCAGGTAGGGAAACTGGCAAAGTGATCCATACGACCACAGCAGAAACAATGAGGAACTGACAACTCTAGCTGCTGAGGCCTTGGAGAGAGAGTAGGTAGCATTGTATGACTGTGGGTGATGGAATTAGGAGGAGCAGCTGATAGTTTAAATGTAGACAAAAAGATTGCAACAGTCTGAATCATAGAACCCTTTTCAGCTCTAGCCTCTCAAATGCCTCACTCTTAGCAACCATGGCATTAAAAATTAGCATTCTAACATCTTCTGCCAGTAGCCATTTGCCCAAGCAGTCACTGACTACATCAATCACAGAAATATCCCTGAACATGATCATTATAACGTCCTCAAATTCCTGGGTCAACTGCCACAAATGACATGCAAACTCACACATGGTTTTGTTGGGTGGCTGGTGAGCTTCAAAAAACGTTTTCCTCTTTAACAGAACAGAATTACCAGTACCAAAATACTCGTGACACTGAACAGTTACATAAAAGGAAAACTTGGGCTTTGAGAATCCATCATAAATATCAGTGCCATTATGACATAAGCAGTTCTGCAACAAGGGTAACCTAGCAACCTCAGAGTCAGCACAAGCTGCACATAGTTCAAAAAATTCCTAATAACGTAACAATTCAACAGGCTGCATGGGTTTCAGAATAGATATAGGTTTCAGAGTAGCAGCCATGTTAGTCTGTATCCACAAAAAGAAAAGGAGTATTTGTGGCACCTTAGAGACTAACAAATTTATTTGAGCATAAGCTTTCATGAGCTACAGCTCACTTCATCAGTCAGTAGGTTTCCAGTATAGGGTGGTGTTTATGTGACCATCGCTTATTAGCAGTGTAATGTAGAACAGCTTATGCTCAAATAAATTTGTTACAGGTTTCAGAGTAGCAGCCGTGTTAGTCTGTATTCGCAAAAAGAAAAGGAGTACTTGTGGCACCTTAGAGACTAACAAATTTATTAGAGCATAAGCTTTCGTGAGCTACAGCTCACTTCATCGGATGCATTTGGTGGAAAAAACAGAGGAGAGATTTATATACACACACACAGAGAACATGAAACAATGGGTTTATCATACACACTGTAAGGAGAGTGATCACTTAAGATAAGCCATCACCCACAGCGGGGGGGGGGGGGGGGGAAGGAGGAAAACCTTCCATGGTGACAAGCAGGTAGGCTAATTCCAGCAGTTAACAAGAATATCAGAGGAACAGTGGGGGGTGGGGTGGGGGGGAGAAATACCATGGGGAAATAGTTTTACTTTGTGTAATGACTCATCCATTCCCAGTCTCTATTCAAGCCTAAATTAATTGTATCCAGTTTGCAAATTAATTCCAATTCAGCAGTCTCTCGTTGGAGTCTGTTTTTGAAGCTTTTTTGTTGAAGTATAGCCACTCTTAGGTCTGTGATCGAGTGACCAGAGAGATTGAAGTGTTCTCCAACTGGTTTTTGAATGTTATAATTCTTGACGTCTGATTTGTGTCCATTCATTCTTTTACGTAGAGACTGTCCAGTTTGGCCAATGTACATGGCAGAGGGGCATTGCTGGCACATGATGGCATATATCACATTGGTAGATGCGCAGGTGAACGAGCCTCTGATAGTGTGGCTGATGTGATTAGGCCCTATGATGGTATCCCCTGTATAGATATGTGGACAGAGTTGGCAACGGGCTTTGTTGCAAGGATAGGTTCCTGGGTTAGTGGTTCTGTTGTGTGGTGTGTGGTTGCTGGTAAGTATTTGCTTCAGATTGGGGGGCTGTCTGTAAGCAAGGACTGGTCTGTCTCCCAAGATCTGAGAGAGCGATGGCTCGTCCTTCAGGATAGGTTGTAGATCCTTGATGATGCGTTGGAGAGGTTTTAGTTGGGGGCTGAAGGTGATGGCTAGTGGCGTTCTGTTGTTTTCTTTGTTGGGCCTGTCCTGTAGTAGGTGACTTCTGGGTACTCTTCTGGCTCTGTCAATCTGTTTCTTCACTTCAGCAGGTGGGTATTGTAGTTGTAGGAATGCATGATAGAGATCTTGTAGGTGTTTGTCTCTGTCTGAGGGGTTGGAGCAAATGCGGTTATATCGTAGCGCTTGGCTGTAGACAATGGATCGAGTGGTATGATCTGGATGAAAGCTAGAGGCATGTAGAATGAATGGACACAAATCAGACGTCAAGAATTATAACATTCAAAAACCAGTTGGAGAACACTTCAATCTCTCTGGTCACTCGATCACAGACCTAAGAGTGGCTATACTTCAACAAAAAGCTTCAAAAACAGACTCCAACGAGAGACTGCTGAATTGGAATTAATTTGCAAACTGGATACAATTAACTTAGGCTTGAATAGAGACTGGGAATGGATGAGTCATTACACAAAGTAAAACTATTTCCCCATGGTATTTCTCCCCCCCACCCCACCCCCCACTGTTCCTCTGATATTCTTAAAAAGAAAAGGAGTACTTGTGGCACCTTAGAGACTAACAAATTTATTAGAGCATAAGCTTTCGTGAGCTACAGCTCACTTCATCGGATGCATTTCTTTTTGCGAATACAGACTAACACGGCTGCTACTCTGAAATCTGATATTCTTGTTAACTGCTGGAATTAGCCTACCTGCTTGTCACCATGGAAGGTTTTCCTCCTTCCCCCCCCCCCCCGCTGTGGGTGATGGCTTTTCTTAAGTGATCACTCTCCTTACAGTGTGTATGATAAACCCATTGTTTCATGTTCTCTGTGTGTGTGTATATAAATCTCTCCTCTGTTTTTTCCACCAAATGCATCCGATGAAGTGAGCTGTAGCTCACGAAAGCTTATGCTCTAATAAATTTGTTAGTCTCTAAGGTGCCACAAGTACTCCTTTTCTTTTTGCGAATACAGACTAACACGGCTGCTACTCTGAAACCTGTCTGTTTTAGATCTCACCTCTGTGGTACATCGAGGATCCACATACTTACAATCTGGAGGATCCCCAGAATGAGAAACAATGCCACACACCAAAAGATGTTTAGTCTTGGCCTTTTTTCTCAGAACTGAAGGTCCCAGTTCTGCAGAGGCCTCAGGTATAGACTGTCTTTTGTCCAAGACTGTTTCAATTACTGTCTGTACCCTTATTAGAAATGGGTCCAAGGGTTTTGTTACCAAATGCTCAATCTTTTTAAATCTGGAGCTTGGTGCCAAAGTTGGTGCTTTGTAAGTAGAAGGTTTCCTGATACCAGAAGGTCCTGAAGCCTATTCAGGCCTCTTACCTCTTTCATCTAGAGCATTAGGAACCTCAGATCCACAGGTTTTAACTGATAAGGCTTCTTGCAGAAAAGAGGACCTCAAGTCTGTTCTGCCTCTTCTTTCTAGCTCGCAATGTGAAAATCCTGCAGACAGTGCAATGAAAAGGGGGTGCCCTTCTCCTAAGCACCATGCATAGGTGTCTGATGCCTGGAAAACTGCAGGACATGACAAATATCTTTTAAATCTGTATTTCTTGTTCTTCAAATCTGCCATTGCTAACAGTAATACTAATAGTTGTTAATACTTTAAATGTTAGTAACTATATAATTATTAAAAAAGTAAAGATCTTGACACTGAAAAAGGCTCACATCCATCCATGGTCAGTGGTTGGAACTGAGACAGCAACTGCTGCCATGCCTGTTCGTATAGCCCCACCCTCAGAATGTGCTCGAACGCTGAGAGTTGGAGTGGGGATCTGTGAGTACTCTAACAGGCATAATTAATAGAAGACTACACCATTCAACAACATCAATGGGCACATATCCCAAGAGTGGCCACTCCAAGAAAAAGGTAGTCTATACCATGGTGGCATTCTCCACTCCAACCAGTAATCCACATGCAGATATGGTTCACTGTAATATAAAGCGTTCTCAGGGACTGTTTGAGAGCCCAAAAGTTTCATCCCAGATGAAGGCTGGAACCAAGTGGTCCGTGATATGATTCCAACTGTTCTAATCTAGGATCATAGAATCATAGAATCATAGAATCATAGAATATCAGGGTTGGAAGGGACCCCAGAAGGTCATCTAGTCCAACCCCCTGCTCAAAGCAGGACCAAGTCCCAGTTAAATCATCCTAGCCAGGGCTTTGTCAAGCCTGACCTTAAAAACCTCTAAGGAAGGAGATTCTACCACCTCCCTAGGTAACGCATTCCAGTGTTTCACCACCCTCTTAGTGAAAAAGTTTTTCCTAATATCCAATCTAAACCTCCCCCATTGCAATCCAAAACAGAAATTATGGGTGATAATAAAGGTTCCAGAACTGAAGACAAATATCTAGCTGGGGAACTGGATGGTATCTTAGGACAAGACAGGTAAGTTAACAACTGACTTTCTTCTACTCATCTTCTCATTTCCATAGGGCACAGCTCTGTTCAAGGAGAGCTCTCTTTACAGAGTCAGTAATATTGGAGCCGAATGTATGGGAGACATTGGATCTGAATAATGAATCTGAGCATGCACTATAACAGAATTGCTTCTTCTTGGGCTGCCACCTTAACGTGGTGGAGAAGCTTGTATGTACTAAAGACCCCAAGAGCAATGCCATCGGGAGCCTTGTACTCCTGGTAGGGTCATCCAATAACTGAACTCCAGTACACAGATGATAGTTGCACACTCAAAGGAGGATCTACAAATAGCCCTTAACTGCTTCTCTGAAGCTTACAAAAGCCTAGGGCTAACCCTGAACATTGGCAAAACAAAAGTTCTCCACCAGCCGGCTCCCAGTCAATCATCAGACTCAGCAAGGAAGTTCTACATTGACAGAGAAGAACTGGAAGAACTGGAAAAATGTATAATACTTTGCCTACCTTCACAGCCATCTCTCACAGGGGACAAACACAGACATCGAGATTCAGCAAGCCTTGCCTTTGGCAGACTGTCTCGACGGGAGTTCAATAATCACAACATCAGAACACACACTAGACTTTCAGTTTATAAAGCGATGGTAATCCCAACTCTCCTCTATGGCTGCAAAACTTGGGTGACCTACAGAAAACATCTGAAAAACCTAGAATGCCAGCACCAGCACTTTCTCCGGAAGATCTTCAACATGAAGTGGGAGGATCACCGCACTAACTTTAGTGTGCTCACGGAAGCCAACACCTTCAGTATTGAGGCCCTGATTATCTAGCATCAGCTGAGATGGAGCGGGCACTGTGTGCACGTGCCTGATGCATGCCTACCAAAACACTTATTATACCAACTTACCAAAGGAGAAAGGAAAAGGGGAGGCCAAAAGAAATGCTTTAAAGACACCCTTAAAACAAACATCAAGAGATGTGACATTGATACCATGCACTCAGAGACAGTAGCCCAGGACATGGCTAACTGACAAAGACTTGTCAGAGAAGGGATGATCACTTTTGAGGAAAATTGCCTTGCCCTGGTTGCAGAAAAATGACAGAAAAGAAAGGACAGATGACTGTTATTCAGCAATCATGGCCCAACCCTGTCTTCCAACATCACCTGCAATGTTTGCCAATGAGTTTGCAGCGTAAGGATTGGACTCCTCCAGTCACCAAAGGACATGCACAAAAAAATAACCTGTGGAAGAGATCATCCTCGACCTTGAGGGATCGCAGAGAATGATAACAGAATGGCCAGAGCTGTAGTGGCTCTCTCCTTGTTTCCTCAACTAATGGGTCCAGTACATGAGGATCTGGTATAATGAACAAGTCTGCTGCTGAAAGAAGATGTCTGGAGTCTTTACTGCATGCTTGTCTGCTTGGTTCCAATATAATGGGATCTGGAGAGATCTGCAGTTGTGGGGCAGCTCTGCTAACAAAGGGTATATCCCCTGAACACTTTTTAGTCTTAGCTCCCTGAGATAAATGTTTTGGGTCCTTTTTCTGTTTCTTTGAAGTTGTGTCCAGCAAACTAAATGGCACCAATGCAAGTACCTTGTATTATTTAGTTCCCAACTTGGAGGCATTTGATGGTGGAGCAGGTCTAAGATTTTTTCTGGAGCCACCTGTCTTTTCAGCACTGAAGGTTTTACTGCAAGGGCTTCCTGAAGCAGAATGGCCTTCAGTTTGTTCTGCTTCTCCTTTCTCGTCTTTCTTGTAAAAGCAATATATCTAGAACACCTAGAGAGTGTCACTCTCCAAGACAAGTCAGGCACCAAGTGTGTCAATCTGATGACAGATATGGCACTGGACTTGAGGCATGCTGATTGAACCCTGATCTCTTCGCTTTTAGATCCACTGTCTCTCTTGGTTCCGAAGATAATTTAAAAGTAATCTAACATCAAAAACTTTAATAATAAAACCACAAACCTACACTAAAATATCTAAAGTAAAGTGATTTAAACTATTATCTAACCACTAAGCACACTATATAAAAGGGGTCTGGGGTTCTTTCTGAGCTGTTCCTGATCTGTCGCAGCTGGTGGTGGGAAGGAATGAGGTGGTTGTAGTGCCATGCCATTCATTGTAGCTAAACCCCTAGACTGTTCAGGAACAGATGGGGGAGGGGTGCATGAGAGCACCAACCAGCATTATGAATTAAATTCCACCATCTGAACTGCATGAATCTGCTGCATCCCAAGCATGGAAATATGAGGAAGCCATCTGAAGAACTATATAGGCCTAAGGTCTCCAAAGGCTTCAAAAGTTTAGGTGACTTCCTAAATGTCTTAGTTCTAACCAAAAATTTAAAAAACCCCTCAAAATCTGGGGACTGAAGACTAGTTTCTGCGGTGAGAGTGAAGATTTGGAAAGAAAACAATGGGATTAACAGTCTGATGTAAGTGGAAGTCAAACATTCATTCACATAAAATTTTGAATGAAGAATTCCCATAGGTTAGTATTGTACAATTTGATGTCTTATTAAGAAAATGAGTTACACCCTCCTATGCAGAATTTGGCATTAACCATTGTCTGAAACAGGACAACACACTAGTTGGGTCTGATCCACTGCGGCAATTCCCATGTAAAAGAAGATCACCTCAGGGACTTGGTATAAAGAGGAAGGGCTGGCCAATGTGCAGAAGTCATTTTATTGGTAACAAAGAAATCAAGTTTGGATTAAGAGCGAGTCAATACTTTATGCTCATTAAAGAAGGCAAATCAAAGGACAAATGTGGTGCAGTCTCCTAGTACATTTGGCCTATCATCCCTTTGAACACAGGGAGGGCTGGATGGCAGGGGTCAGAAGACTACACTGCTCACCTCCTGGATCTGCTCCTTCATTGCTTTGATATCATTCTCACGGGGTTCTATTTGCTTCTTCAGCTCCTTTATTTTATAATCCAGTACAAACTTGAACTTTTCCAGTTCCTGGTTTTTCTTTTTTAGGTCATAAATCCGCTTCTCCTGGGACAAGTAAACATATGTACAAGTCAGTGCTCTCTGCAAAGACTCAAAGCAAGAGGCCAGTGAGAATCAGACACACACCTCTCAACCAAATCCCTGGAGTGATATCTGGACGTTGAGGGGAAAAAAGACACTATAGCCACAGTTCCTCAGAGAAATGGAAATGGAGATAAGACCTTAACTCACAAATCCCAGAGAGGGACAAGGAACAAGGGGGAGGGAATGACAATATATATATCAGTTACAAAATCCAAGGAAGGGGTAAGATCTGGGGGGAGGGGAGAAACATAGAATATGTCTAACACAGCAACTAGACACCCTTGGCTGGCCTGTGCTAGCCGACTCAGGCTCAAGGGGCTGGGCCTGCGGGGCTGTTTCATTGTTGTGTAGACTTTTGGGCTTGGACTGGAGGTGTAGTGTGAGGGTTCCAGAGCTCAGGCTCCATCTTGAGCCCAGAAGTCTACACAGCAATGAAACAGTTCCGCAGCCCTGCGAGCCCAAGTCGGGTGGCAAGGGTCAGCTGCTTTCTTTGCTGTATAGACATACCCACAGAGTCCTCAACTCTAGGTTGTAAGCTCTTCTTCAAGGCAGGGATTGTGTTCTTGTTCAAGTTTCTTCAGAGCTTAGCACAATGGGACCCAGATACTAATTAGAGTCTCCGAGTGCTACAACAATACAAATAATTGTAATACCAATAGCAGTGTTTGAGTGAGGGGATGGTGACAAAACTCAGCTACTCAGACTGTCATAGCTTTGCCTCACCTTGTCTTGGATAGTCTCATCTCTTTCTTGAATCTCTCTCTTCAGTCCCAGAATATCCTTCTCTAATGACTTAATGACACTTTGCAGCTTCTGCTGTTCCATTCTCATTGTCTCAATGTCATTGCTGCGCTCTTCAATCTCCTTCTGTAAGCTATTGAACTAGAAACACACAAATACTAACTTTCTGCAACACTTTCTGCTTCAATGTCCCAAATAAAAATAAGAAAGATATTTCCTCATATTACCAGGAACTGGAGAGTGATGTGGAAAAATTACCTGACCCTGGGAGAAAGGAAAGATGGTGGAGATGGCTTCATGCTGTGTAGCAACCGGTCACTATATCAGGAATGGTAATCAGGACAGAACTTACAAATGGACATAATGGATCAAACCTCAAATACAGTATATAATCTTATCCTGCTTGAGTTGTACCTGCCCCTGAGAGAGATCTGAGAGGATATGAATTTTCCTTACACTTTGGCAACAATTGTATAGCTTGTCATTCTAATACAGTTATATTTACTTGAAAATTGTTTAAGTGTCACGATGATGACAAACATAACTTTCTACAAATATCTGAGGAGTATAAACACCAAGGAAGGAAAGGAAGTTTTTACTACAAAGGGGTGAAAATTAAGGGAAATGGGATAAAAAGGGGCAAAAAGTTTGGTTGAATACCAGGAATACTTTCCTGACAATAAGATATATATCAAATTGTGGCAAAGTCTCCTGAGAAGCATGAGAAAGTTTAATTGCAAGAGATGGGACTATCTATTATTGTTACTAATTATTTATATAGTGCCCCAAACTGTACTAGATATCAGTAAACTTAGTAGAGGGAAAAGTTCTGCATTGCCCCTGTGGCGGGGGGAACCTATAATTTCTCTTCTCCCTTTAATCTAGTCACTGTTACACCAGAATATAGCTTCTTTTTTTGCTCATATTATTGTAAGATTCCCAAGCTATATTATAGGAAGGAGCAGTTGCCCTTTCATACCTCAGTAAAATGCCGTACATGTCTAGAAATAGATTAGTACTCTCATTGACCACATTCACACTCAACTCAGCCTTAGTATTCCAGGTGCCAGATCAGATTCTCTTAGAGAATTGAAATTACCTTTTTCCTCATGATTCCCGTCTCTCCTTTCAGCCGCAGGTTTGATTCTCTCTCTTCCCAAAGTCGTCTCTCATACTTGATTTTGATTTCCTGGATTTCCCGATCTTCATCTTCTTCAATCTGTTTCTTAGTTTCTTCAAACTCCTGAAGCTGCTGCCTGGCGTCATCCTGTGCCTGGAATCAGGAAAAGAAAACTGGAGACAGAGGTGAGAGAGCAAGAATCTCTAGCATAACTATCAGACTTTGTATTTTGTTCAGTTTCTTCTCAGAGGTGACTGGGAAATAGTAGCAGTGGGTCTATGAGATCTGAAGAAGCTATTGGCGATGGGGAAGAAGAGTTACTTACTTATCTGTAATGATTATTCTCATCTGAGCATACATATATTTTAATAAAAAGAAAAGGAGTACTTGTGGCACCTTAGAGACTAACAAATTTATTAGAGCATAAGCTTTCGTGAGCTACAGCTCACTTCATCGGATGCATTGTAGCTCACGAAAGTTTATGCTCTAATAAATTTGTTAGTCTCTAGGTGCCACAAGTATTCCTTTTCTTTTTGCGAATCCAGACTAACACGGCTGCTACTCTGAAACCTGTCATATATTTTAATGGATCCCTGAGCTTTGACTGCACTAATACTATTTAAACAAATTCCAATTCTAAGATGATTAAATTTCTTTCAAAAAATTGTTAACAGACTGTCACAGGGTGGTGGGCCCCTGTAAATTAAATACATCCAGCTCTTCTGTGCCAGAAGAGGTGCTCCTAGTTTGAACAGTTAGGAGGGCAGGGAAGTACCTGAATCTATACAATATCAGGGAAAGTCTGAGAGAGCAGAGAAACCCGGTGAGTCAGGACTGCAAGGGACAATCAGGAAGAAGACAAATGAGAGCTGCCTGGTCAGTCAGTCAGTCAGACACATGAGAGCTGTCGGAACCCAGAAGTAGTTTTTTGTGGGAAGGCTGAAGGCAGGCAGAGCAAGTGGCATTTGCTGGCTGACCTCCCCAAGCCAGAGACCCAGGGGCCAGAGAGAGCTGAAGGCAGGAAGAGCAGCCAAAGGAGGTGCCTGCTGGCTCTAAGCCAGAAAGCCTGAGCTGAGGGTCGGAGAGGGCTGAAGACAAGGGAACAGTGGAGGATGTAGTAGGAAGAGGGCCTGAAACATAAGGCCTTGTATCAGAGTCCTCGTGTGAGGCCTGAGGCCAGAGCTAAAGTAGTTAAAACTTTGCTGATATCAAACAAAGTTAAGCTGTGAGCAAGAGGCCCTGGCTCTTTTGGCAAGTATAGGGCTGATATTGCAAAAACATCTATTCCTAAGAGTTGCTAGGCACAAAGCACTCATGCAAGCACATTCCAGAAGGGTGGTACCAGAACACCCTGATACCAAACACATTCCCCAAAGAGAAAAGGAACATACTGACCCATCTTAAGGATAAAGTCAGGATGACAGCATGATAGATAGAGATGTTTTGATCGAGCCTACAGGTACAAGGCAACTTGTGGCGCCTTAATACGTCAGGGGTGACACGTAACTTGTTTTTATTGGTGTATAAATATGTATCTCAGAGGCAATGTTTTTGTCTGGCCAAGGGGAGAATGAAAAGTCCTGCCATTCACTGAGCTGGTCCATTGTCACTGGCATACATGTGTTAGTGTACCTGTAACCATTGAGCCTGGGCATTAGCACTGTGCCTTGTCAGCAATAAACCTGACCAAGTTCCGTCGCTGAAAACCAAGTCTGTGGATTTATTGGGTGGTATGCTCGAGGTCTGCTGTGCCAGTTGTCTGTGCAGAGCTGGGACAGCACACAGAGAGAACACATACATGCAGCCAAACATCTGACGACAGAGGGGCTTACCTACTTATACTTGCATAATGGAGAGCTGGTCCCAGAGGGACAGTGAGAGTGCCAGAGTGCGTAAGGGATGTTCCCCTGGTAAAGATGACCTCTCAGTAAGGCTGTGGGGAGTTCCCCCTGGGAAAAGAAGTGTGGTGCTTCAGCTAGAAGGGCAGGGGGAGGCTGTTCCACAGAGGGACAAAAAATGACTGACAAAGAGTCTGGGAGTGACAGCTGGAGCACTGAGGGCAGACTTTTAGCATTCTAGAATCATAGGGACAGAGACACTCCCTACTGGGTTCAGGGATCTAGAACTTTGAAGTGTAGGAGTTCCCACCAAGCCCATGTACACAGGTCTGAGTATGGAGATCTATTAAGGTGGGTGTGGCATTATGCCCCATATTCTTCTTCATAATATTAATATGATAGTAATAGTAATATTATATGAGTATGGCATAATTATAATGTATTTTGTGCAAGATAAGGCATGTGAGATATCACTGAAAAGGTTATAATTTACTGAATCTGATTATCCTACTTGTATACATATATCATTTTTGTATTTGAAGTTAGGAATATCGACTGTGTATCTGTATTACAAATATGTTTACACCTGGGGAATGCCCACTAGGCAGAACGCAATCAGTCTAGATGGATGGCTGGGAAGGGCCATTAGAGAAAACAACAGGCCTTAGAAGAAGTTTATCTCCCACCCGGGAGCCTTTCTGAGGACGCTACAAACCGAGTCCAAGTCACAGCTGCTGTGACATGACAGGGTCATGTGACCAGATCACCTGATACTGGACTGCATCTTGGAATACCAGTGTTTTTCCACTGACCGGGCATGGGAGCCAAGCTGGATCCAAAGGGTTCCTGCCATATGCAAAAGCTATTTAAGGCAGGGGAGTGACATAACTGAGGTTTTTCACTGACTCCCCGACCAAAGGAGACTCCTGGAAACACCTGAGGAACAAGGATTGAACTGGGGGGAAGTGCTGGACCCAGGCTAGAGGGATTTCTAGCCTGCGAGAGGATTACCTGGGGTTTTTAAACTGAAAGCAAGGGCAGCTGGCCCCTTAATAATCTCTGCAACCAGCTTAAATCATCATTTAGGGTGAGAATTTGCTACTCATATCCAATTTCTTAGTATATTTAGCTTAGACTGAGTTTTTGTTTATTTGCTAGGTGTCATGGAGCCACTGGGCCAATGCTCTGGAACTACTCCATATGAAGCTAGTCAGGACTCTAGGGGAGCATGCCTCCTCTCTCTGAGCATGTGGTCACCAGGGCAAGAAGCTTACACAGCTTTGACTTTCCTGGGTCTGACCTCAGCATTCAGCATCCACTTCCACACTGTGCGCTTTCTGCAGCAAGTCCACCAGGGCGTGGCTCCTGGGGAAGCCAGAGGGCCCTGCAGCCCAACTCTGCAGTCAGACGTGACTCTCAGCCAGCATAAAATGGAAGGTTTATTAGTTGACAGGAACACAGCATAGAACAGAACTTGTTAGCACAGAAATCAGTGACTTTCAGCCAAGTTCATTTTGGGGAGTCCTGGACCAGATGGCCCAGATTGCCCCTCTTCCAGTTTCCAAAAAGGACTGCTCATCTTCCAGTGACCTGACCTCAGACACCCCCGTTGCTCCTCCTCCTTCCTTTGTCTCACTTCCCAAGCCAAGAGTCACCTGCTTGCATTCCCCTCCTGGGTCTCAGGTTACGAAGGGCACCAGTCATAGCATACATACAGACAGCTGGAGCAGCCTCGCCTGTTCCAGAGGTCTCAGTCAAAGTCACACACCCCTATTCCTACCACCAAGGTATTGGTGCAGCACACAGGGAAACTGAGGCACACATTATTCATGCAAAAAAGTAAAACTCACGTAGGCTCAACAGTAAGACTCACATACAACATAACAGGGGAAAATCCCCACTTTGTCACACTGGGTAATCTGCTTTGATATGTTTGCTATCCATTATAATCACTTAAAATCTATCTTTTGTAGTTAATAAATTTGTTTTTGCTTTATCACAAACCAGTGCATGGAAGTTATAACTTGGGGTAAAAAGCTGTTGTATATTTCCTCTCCACATTGAGGGAGAGGGCGAATTTCATGAGCTTACGCTGTACAGTGCAAGACAGTAAAATTTTGGGTTTACCCTCCAGAGGGTGGTATGCACTTGCGTATGTGGGCAGTTCCTTAGCTGAAGCCTTCCCAAGCAGAGGAGATCACAGCATCTGTATGTTTCTGCAGCTAGGTGTGTCCCTACCTCTGCATGTGCTGGTGAAGGTATAGACTGGAGCCTGGGAGAAGGCTTGGCAGGCTGGTCACAGCAGTACAGGGTAAAGGGAACCCAGGCTGGTGGGTCAGGTGGGCTCAGTGGTACCTCAGTTCCAGGTGGCACCCTAGGGGGAACCCATCATAGTGAGTATCTTGAGAATAGGAGACTCTAGGTAAATAACTCTCCCTATAACCATGTTGAACAGTTCCCAGGACAAGCAATGAAGTGAGGACTTCTCAGAAGCATGAAAAACAAGTAATCTTGACACAGAAGGAGAAAGGTCAAATTGTTTGGCAGAGAGGGGAAAGAATAAAATTGTAGAAAGTCCAGAAAAGAGCAACAAAAATGATTAAAAGTTCAGAAAACATGGCCTATGAGGGAAGACAGAAAAAACTGCGTTTGTTTAGTCTGGAGAACAGAAGAATGAAGAGGGACATGATAACAGTATTCAAGTACCAAAAAGGTTGTTACAAAGAGGAGGTAGAAAAATTGTTCTCGTTAATCTCTGAGAATAGGACAAGAAGCAATGGGCTTAAATTGCAGCAAGGATGGTTTAGGTTAGACATTAGGAAAAACTTCCTAACTGGTAGGATGGTTAAGCACTGAAATAAATTGCCTGGAGAGGTTGTGGAATCTCTATCATTGGAGGTTTTTAAGAGCAGGTTAGACAAACACCTGTCAAATGTTAATAGCTGATACTTAGATGTTAACAGATAATACTTAGTCCTGCCATGAGTGTAGGGGATTGGATTAGATGACTTCTCAAGGTCCCTTCCAGTCCTACGATTCTATGAATAAGAGTCATGCAGACAGGTAGAGATCCTAAGGCACACCCTTCCAAATGGATGGAGAAGCAGGAAGAGAAATATCACGGGCAGACAACTACCTTAGAATGGTACTTACTAAAGGCATATGCCCCAGGTAACTCAGAAGAGCAATAAGGAAGCCCCTGCTTCCTGAGCACTCATTTCCCCGCTATCAGGGACAGGGACCTACGTGCAGAAGGCACACCTCCCTTGGCTTTGGAAGACGTATTACTACAATTAGAAATAGGATACAGTCAGCAGCCCAAGGCATGTGTGTAGTTCATACCTCCTCCAGCAAGGTGGTTTTCTCATGCAGTTTCGCCTCATAATATTCTGTCAGCTCCTCAAGGGCCTGGTTCTTGGTCTCCTCCATATCATGTAGCTGCTTCTCGTATTCCTCCTGCATCCGCTGGGATTTCACTTGCAGCTCCTGGTACTTTTCATATTCTAACAAAAGTTTCTGGTTGTTGCCAGATTCTGGGAACAAGATGGAAATGACAGTGCTAACAGCAGAAAGATATGTCCTATTCTTCTATAAAAACAATGAGGAGTCCGGTGGCACCATAAAGATGAACAGATTTATTCAGGCATAATCTTTCGTGGGTAAAAAACCCACTTCTTCAAATGCATGGTACCCAGGTGCTGCTGTTGGGAGAGAGAGCTGGGGGGGGGGGGTTCCTATCTCCCTGCTGTAGCTCTGGGACAGCCTGCACCCCATAGCCCGCATCCCCAGCCAGAGCCCTCACCCCCCAACCCCAACCCTCTGCCCCAGCCCCATCCCAGAGCCTGCACCCCAACCCTCTACCCCAACCCTGAGCTCCTCATCCCTGCGCCCACCCCAGAGCCCTCACACCCCTGCACCCCAACCCTCTGCCCCAACTCTGAGTCCCCTCTCATCCCTCTGAACCCTTTGGCCCCACCCCCCACCACATGAATTTTGTTATGTGTCACACATCACCTCCATATAGGTGCATATAACAAAATTCATTCTGCACATGTGGGAAAAATTAGAGGGAACACTGATCTTAAATATGACTTTTGGGCCTAGCTACTTCTGTGCTGTGCAGGGTGCACTACATACTGGTTTCCTCACTGAATGAGAGGTAAGATTATGTCATTTTTACACAGTCAGTTTGTAGAGGAGAACTGTACTTGAACAAGCATCACAGTTTCACTCTCCCCTCTACTTGTGATGCACTCAATCCCAAAGCATGAACATATGCTATTGCCAAATGTCACTGCCTTGCCTTTCCCCGTATCTCCAGTGCTTCTTTGAATTCCTCCATTTTCCTGGCACTCATATACATAGATTTCTCTACTCCGTTGCTGGAGAAGTCTTCTGCCATTCCAGTCTCTCCAGGTGCTACCTAGATGTTCCCCCAACCTTCCTCACCTGCCTGTCATTCCTTATTGCCCCACCTCTCTGGTTCATACCTTTCCCTTCTTACTCTGTTTTTTTTCAAATTGAGATCACATTTTGGGTGTTACCACAATACAACTCAATTAAAATAATTCTAGATAATGACAGTGATACCCGACGTTCCTTTCGCTCATGTGCCGCACATTTTTAAAATGGACTTTCCCTTTCCATTTCATCATTAGCCATGAGTTCAATGCATTTCCTCCCATTCTGGCTGTACCTATTATCATGTGTCCTAACCTAGGTCCTGCACCTCCCTGGACTGTTTTTCCATCAGCTCAGACAGCTGTTCCCGGTACTGCAGTTCCTGCTTTTCTTTCTCTGCCTTTAACACCTGGAAAAAATATAAACCGATGAAGTTTTCATCTGAAAACAGCAAACCAACCTCCAAATCCCTCAAATGCCTGCCTAGGGTGGGGAATAAATCAAAGAAAGAGTGGAATGTGTAGCCTTCAGGGCAAATGGATCCAGAAGGGACAGACTAAAAAGCAAAAGGAAAACCAAGTTACATAGTAGTAAATGGAGTTCTTAGAGTATCGCATAAAACAGTGGTTCTCAATCTATTTAACATTGTGGGCCGCATGTGTGGCCCACAATGGGTTATGTGGGCCACCTCCAATACTACCTACATGATCCTGAGGATGTCACATGGGCCGCAGCTCTGTGCTGATTGGGCCGCAAGCGGCCCGCAGGTTGAGAACACTGGCATAGAACTACATAGATCTCTATCTACTGAAAAGTTAGAAAAGCTTGTGAATAACAGGAAACCTACTTTGCAAGTCTTACTCAGGTGAGGCTTATACACTGTCCCTCCATAATGCCACTAGTGACCTCATCTCCTTCTTTGTAAGTAGTTTCCTCAGATGCCCAGCATGCCAATTTGTGCAGGATTTTAACATTTTGTCTGCAGCAACCTTTAAGCTCTAAGATCCTGGCATTTGGGGCAGAATAAGATGAACAGAGTACAGTTGGCCTGTGAATTCCATATAGTTGAGATATATCTTTACAGCTCTAGGAATGCCCACTTAGGATACGTCTACACTGCAATTAAAAATCTGCACCTGGAGTTGTGCCAGCTGACTCGGGCTTGCAGGGTAAGGCAGAAGGGCTGTTTAGTGTAGACTTCTGGGCTTGGGCTGGAGTCTGAGCTCTAGGGCCTTGTGAGATGGGAGAGCCTCAATGCTCAGGCTGGAGCCTGAGCCTAGAGCCTACACTGCAATTAAGTAGCTTTGCAGACTTAGCCCTGTGAGCCTTAGTCAGCTGGCATGGGCCAGCCATGAGTGTCTGATTGCAGTGTAGATGTACCCTTATGCTACAACATTCCAAAGGGGTGCTAAGGATTGAAACAAAATGATTGGGAGGTTATTTACCCTATATCTTAAGAGGAGTTCTTGAGATGTGTTGTCCATATGCACATTCCACAGATGATGTGCATGCACCTCAAGATCAGAGACTTTTCTGGCCAACTGTATCCATATAATATGTATGTGTCCTCCTCCCAGTCCTCTACTTGATTCCTTCTTACTGCAGAATCCCTGAAGAGGATGCTGATGTAGACGGAATGGAAGGGTGGATTGTGAAATGCATATATGTACATGTCCTGAAGAATGCCAGTTACTGCAATGTATATGCTAGTTAACTTCCCATTCTCCTTTATCTATATGCACATTCCACTGATGGCGACTCCTAGGCAATAGTTGCATTAATGAAATGGGAGCTTGGAGGAGTTATACACTGAGTGAAGAGCTTCTTTACCAAATAGAAAAGGAGTACTTGTGGCACCTTAGAGACTAACGAATTTATTTGAGCATAAGCTTTCATGAGCTACAGCTCACTTCATCAGAATGCATCCGATGAAATGAGCTGTAGCTCACGAAAGCTTATGCTCAAATAAATTTGTTAGTCTCTAAGGTGCCACAAGTACCCCTTTTCTTTTTGCGAATACAGACTAACATGGCTGCTACTCTGAAACCTGTCTTTACCAAATGCAGCATCAGATCTGGAAGCCTCAGTTAGGGCATAGTGCCTTGTGATCATGTGTACGTTTTGTTCAATATCTTCATAAATGATCTGGAGGATGGTGTGGATTGCACTCTCAGCAAATTTGCGGATGATACTAAACTGGGAGGAGTGGTAGATACGCTGGAGGGGAGGGATAGGATACAGAAGGACCTAGACAAATTGGAAGATTGGGCCAAAAGAAATCTAATGAGGTTCAATAAGGATAAGTGCAGGGTCCTGCACTTAGGATGGAAGAATCCAATGCACCGCTACAGACTAGGGACCGAATGGCTCGGCAGCAGTTCTGCGGAAAAGGACCTAGGGGTGACAGTGGACGAGAAGCTGGATATGAGTCAGCAGTGTGCCCTTGTTGCCAAGAAGGCCAATGGCATTTTGGGATGTATAAGTAGGGGCATAGCGAGCAGATCGAGGGACGTGATCGTTCCCCTCTATTCGACACTGGTGAGGCCTCATCTGGAGTACTGTGTCCAGTTTTGGGCCCCACACTACAAGAAGGATGTGGATAAATTGGAAAGAGTACAGCGAAGGGCAACAAAAATGATTAGGCGTCTAGAGCACATGACTTACGAGGAGAGGCTGAGGGAGCTGGGATTGTTTAGTCTGCAGAAGAGAAGAATGAGGGGGGATTTGATAGCTGCTTTCAACTACCTGAAAGGGGGTTTCAAAGAGGATGGCTCTAGACTGTTCTCAATGGTAGCAGATGACAGAACGAGGAGTAATGGTCTCAAGTTGCAATGGGGGAGGTTTAGATTGGATATTAGGAAAAACTTTTTCACTAAGAGGGTGGTGAAACACTGGAATGCGTTACCTAGGGAGGTGGTAGAATCTCCTTCCTTAGAGGTTTTTAAGGTCAGGCTTGACAAAGCCCTGGCTAGGATGATTTAACTGGGACTTGGTCCTGCTTTGAGCAGGGGGTTGGACTAGATGACCTTCTGGGGTCCCTTCCAACCCTGATATTCTATGATTCTATGATTCTACTGATGCCTACCCAGCTGCTTTACAGATATCTAACTCTGGTAGATTTTTGCAGAGAGCTGCTGAAGAGTCTTGTGCTCCAGTAGAATGGGTAATGAGTGTGGATAGTGTTTCTACCTTGGCTATGTCATATCATGTTCTGATACAATCAGAAATCCAGTTTGGCAATCTCAGAGATTAAATTGCAGAGCCTTTTGACCTTTCAGCTACATAGACAAGTAGTCTTGATGGATTTTCTAAAGGCTTTCTAGGGCTGTCAAGTGACTTAAAAAAAAAAAAGACACCAATCATGATTAATCACACTGCTAAACGAATACCATTTATTTAAATATTTTTGGATGTTTTCCAGATTTTAAAATATACTGATTTCAAATACAACACACAATGCAACGTGTAAATTGCTAAATTTATATTTATTTTTTATTAGAAGTACTTGCTCTGTAAAAATAAATAAAATTTCCCAATTCACCTAATACAAGTACTGTAGTGGAATCTCTTTACCATGAAAGTGCAACTTACAAATGTAGAATTATGTACCAAAAAACTGCATTCAAAAATAAAACAATGTAAAATTTTAGAGCCTACAAGTCCACTCAGTCCTAAAACTTGCTTGGCTGAACAAGTTTGTTTACATTTGCAGGAGATAATGCTGCCTGCTTTTTGTTTACAATGTCACCTGAAACTGAGAACAGGTGTTTGCAATGCACTGTTGTAGCCAGTGTTGCCAGATATATAGTGCCAGATGGGACATAAAAATCTTTAGTGCTTCAGGCTTCAACCACCATTCCAGAGGACATGCATCCAAGCTGGTGATGGGTTCTGCTTGATAACAATTCAAAGCAGTGTGGACAGAGGCATGTTCATTTTCATCAGCTGAGTCAGATGCCACCAACTGAAGGCTGATTTTCTTTTTTGGTGGTTTGGATTCTGTAGTTTCCCTATTGGAGTGTTGCTCTTTTAAGACTTCTGAGAGTATGCTCCACACCTTGTCCTTCTCAGATTTTGGAAGGCACTTCAGATTCTTAAACCTTGGGTTGAGTGCTGTAGCTAGCTTTAGAAATCTCACATTGGTACCTTCTTTGCATTTTGAGAAATCTGCAGTGAAAGTGTTCTTAAAGTGAACAACATGTGCTAGGTCATCATCCAAGACTGCTATAACATGAAATATGGCATAATGTGGGTAAAACGGAGCAGGGGGACATACAATTCTCCCCCAAAGAGTTCAGTCACAAATTTAATTAACGCCCCTTTTTTTTTTAATTTAAAAATGACATCATCAACATGGAAGCATATCCTCCGGAACGGTGGCCGAAGCATGAAGGGGCAGACGAATATTTAGCATACCTGGCACATAAGTATCTTGCAATGCTAGCTACAAAAGTCCCATGCAAATGCGTGTTCTCACTTTCTGGTGACACTGTAAATAATGAGGGCAGCATTACCGCCTGTAAATGTAAACAAACTTGTTTGTCTTACCGATTGGCTGAAAAAGAAGTAGGACTGAGTGGACTGTAGGTGCTGAAGTTTTACATTGTTACATAACTGAACTCAAAAAGAACAAACAAAGAAATGTAAATTGCACTTTCATAATAAAGAGATTGCACTATAGTACCTATGAGGTGAATTGAAAAAAGTATTTCTTTTGTTTATCATTTTTACAGTGAAAATATTTGTAATAAAATATACACTTTGATTTCAGTTACAACACAGAATACAATATATGAAAATGTAAAAAATATCCAAAATATTTAATAAATTTCAATTGGAATTCTATTGTTTAATAGTGCGATTAAAACTGCGAATGATCACGAATAATTTTTGAGTTAACTCACATGATTAACTGATTAATTGACAGCCCTAGTTTCACCCTGTTCAGAAGAGTCCTGGCCTACCACCTGTTGTCAGAATGTGCAATGCTGCCTCAGCCGTGAGGTTTTTGGAAGAATGAATGAGAGATGTATTTGTTCATGTAGGTGAAATTCTGTCACTACTTGAGGGAGAAATTTATGGTGGGTCTTCATGGATACACTGTCTAAGTGAACTATTGTACAAGTCAGATCTGCGGTCAATATCTGAATTTCCCCAACTCTTCTAGCAGAAGTTATAGTAAGCAGAAATGCCACTTTCTTGGAAAGGTGCAGCAGGGAAGAAAAGGCCATGGCTTTAAAGACAGGCCTCACGAGGGCTGAAAGTACCAGGCTTGAGTCCTCCCATAGGGATAGTTTCCTTAAGTGAGGAAAATACCTTAACTAGGCTTTTCAGGAACCTAATTACCAATAATTTCTCACCAATGATGAGAAAAAAAACTGCATGCCCCGCACCAGTGTATGATAACAGAGATAACCATCAGGTGCACCTTGACAGAACTGAGTGACAGGTTCTTGTACTTCCATTTGAATAAGTAGTCAAATATTTGAGGAATTGAAAAGTGATGGTGCCACTGATTTCTGGTAGCATCTGAGAAAATATCTTCCATTTTGCCATGTAGGTTTGTCTTGTTGATTCTTTCTGCTGTTTATTAGAACTTTGCTAACTTGACAAGAGCATGCCTGTTCTGTCATTGACATCCACTCACCATGCTGTGAGATGCAGGGATGCCAGATTCAGGTGTAGGCTTTGTCTTTGGTTCTGAGACAGCAAATCTGGGTGCAGAAGTAAGGTTTTGGGTTGGGATACAGACAGGTTCAGCAGATCTGTGAGCCAGAATTGCCTGGACCACACTGGAGCTACGAGGATTGGCTTGGGCAAGTCCTATCTGAGTTTGCAGAGTTTTCTGGGAGCCACAAGGGTGAGGGTGTTCACATACATCAGGTCTCCTGACCACGGTATCAGCAACACCTCTGCTGTGGATCAAGCCCTCGGACCACAACCCCTTCCTACTTCTCCACATAGGAACCAATAATAATGCCAAGAATGACCTTGAGGGTCACTGCAGACTATGTGGCTCTGGGAAGAAGGATGAAGGAGTTTGAGGTGCATATTGTGTTCTTGTCCATCCTCCCTGTAAAAGGAAAAGGCCCAGGTAGGGACCACTGAATTGTGGAAGCAAATATGTGGTTACGCAGGTGGTGTCGGAGAGGGCTTTGGATTCTTCGACCATGGCATGTTGTTCCAGGAAGGAGGACCGCTAGGAAGAGATGGAATCCACCTAGTGAAGAGAGGGAAGAGTATCTTCGCAGGCAGGCTTGCTAACCTAGCAAGGAGGGCTTTAAACTAGGTTCGCTGGGGGATGGAGACCTAAGCCCTGAGGTCAGTGGGGAAGTGGGATACCAGGAGGAAACACAAAGAGGAAGGTGCAACAGGGGAGGCCTCCTGATTCATACTGAGAAAGTAGGGCAATCGGCTAGTTATCTTAGGTGCCTGTACATGAACACAAGAAGCCTGGGAAATAAGCAGGAAGAATTGGAAATTCTGGCACAGTCAAGGAACTATGATGTGATTGGAATAACAGTGGGGTAATTCACATGACTGGAGCACTGTCATGGATGGATAGTAACTGTTCAGGAAGGACATGTGGGGGAGAAAAGGTGGAGGAGTTGCACTGTAAGTAAAAGAGCAGTATGATTGTTCAGAGCTCCAAGATGAAACTGGAGAAAAGCCTGTTGAGAGTCTTTGGATTAAGTTTAGAGGCGAGAGCAACAAGGGTAATGTTGTGGTGGGCCTCTGCTATAGACCACCAGACCAGGAAGACAAGACTTTCTTCACGCAACTAATAGAAGTTTCCAGATCAGAGGCCCTGGTTCTCATGCAGGACTTCAATCACTCTGACATATGCGATGAGAGGAATACTGTAGAGCAGTTTTTGGAGTGTTGTGGACAACTTCCTGGTGCAAGTCCAGGAGGAACCAACTAGGATCCGTGCCCCTCTTGATCTGCTACACAAACAGGGAAAAATTGGTAGGAGAAGTAGAAGTGGGTGGCAATCTGGGCAACAGTGGTCATTAGATGGTAGAGTTCAGGATCCTGACAAAAGGAAGAAAGGAGAGCAGCAGAATATGGACCCTGGACTTCAGAAAAGCAGACTTTGAATCCCTCAAGGAACTGATGGGCAGGAGGCTGGGAGGCTAATATGAGTGGGGAATGGTATCCAGGAGAACTGGCTGTATTTTAAAGAAGCCTTATTGAGGGTGCAGGAAGAAACCATCCCAACATGCAGAAAGAATAGCAAATATGGCAGGCGACCAGCTTGGCTTAACAGAGAAATTTTTGGTGAGCTTAAACATAAAAAGGAAGCTTACAAGAAGTGGAAACTCGTACAGATGACTAGGGAGGAATATAAAAATATTGCTCGAGCATGTAGGGGTGTAATCAGGAAGCCCAAAGCACAACTGGAGTTCCAGCTAGCAAGGGATGTGAAGAACAACAAGAATGGTTTCTACAGGTATGTTAGCAACAACGTGGTGGTCAGGGAAAGTATGAGAACCTTACTGAATGGGGGAGGCAACCTAGTTACAGATGTGGATAAAGCTGAAGTACTCAATGCTTTTTTGCCTTGGTCTTCACAGACAACGAAAGCATATGCTCAAATAAATTTGTTAGTCTTTAAGGTGCCACAAGTACTTCTCATTCTTTTTACGAACAAGGTCAGCTCCCAGACTGCTGCATAGGGCAGCATAGTATGGGGAGGAGGTGAGCAGCCCTATGTGGTGAAAGAGCAAGTCAAGGACTATTTAGAAAAGATGGACATTCACAATTGCATGGGGGCGGATGCAGTGCATCCGAGGGTGCTGAGGAAGTTGGCTGATGTGATTGCAAAGCCATTGGCCATTATCTTTGAAAACTCATGCTGATCAGGGGAGGTCCTGGATGACTGGAAAAAGGTAAATATATAGTGCCCATCTTTTTAAAAGGGAAGAAGGAGAATCCGGGGAACTAAAGACTGATCAGCCTCACCTCAGTCCCTGGAAAAAATCATGGGGCAGGTCCTCAAGGAATCCATTTTGAAGCACTTGGAGGAGAGGAAGGTGATCAGGAACAGTCAACATGGATTCACCAAGGGCAAGTCAACCTGATTGCTTTCTATGATGAGATAACTGGCTCTGTGGATAGGGGGAAAGCAGTGGACACGATATACCTTGATTTTAGCAAAGCTTTTGACACGATCTCCTACAGTATTCTTGCCAGCAATTAAAGAAGTATGGATTGGATGAATGGACTATAAAGTGGATAGAAAGCTGGCTAGATAGGCTCAATGGGTAGTGACCAACGGCTCAATGTCTAGTTGGCAGCTGGGACTATAGGAGGAGGAATTTGATTTTCCTAGCAGATTTTGTAGGCACTTTAAATGGAATCCATGGCTATATAATGCAAGTTGTGATTATAACACTAGCAATAAGAGTAGATATCTTTCTATTTCCCGCTACAATATGAACAATACCTGATTTTTGGTTTTAAGGGACTCCATCTCCTGGATAAATTTTTCTGTTAATTCCTTCATCTTCTCATTATAGTCCATGTCCTTGAGTCGTAACTGGTACTCGTTTTCCATCTTCAGTTCCTCCACACGAGTCTTCAGTTCTAGCATGACTTGAGTCTGCCATGAAAAAGACAACAAGATTGATAAGAGGTTATTTACTAGTAACTATAATTACTTGAGGGTACTGCCTCTGCATATTCACACTGCTGCAAACAGCACCATGGCATTGAGAGTTTCTAGAACATTTTCAAATATTTTGCCCATTTGGAGGTGAACATACCACTGAAACAGGAAAAATCTTAATTTTTAACCTTGGCCTTATAAGAGGGTAAATAGAAATCCTACTTCTGCCTTCTCCACTCAAACTGCTCTCAAAGTCTATAATGAGTTGACCGAGGCATAGGGCCCCTACTCTTCACCCTCACTGAAATGGGAGCTGCTACACACTACTCTTTGCACCTCAATATTGGTAGCACCATCTGTTTGGGTGTAGCCTCTCCTTCTGAATTATATTGTGGTCAGTTCACTCAGCTATTGTGTAGTACAGACAGAGATGATCACAACATTCTGCAAATGTAGGTCATAATGTCTAGACTGGAAGTCTGAGGAGAGAGCATAGGATCTGTATTCTTAACTTGTTCATACCTTCTCTTCCATATCTGTTTTTGTGATCAGCACCTCATCAGCATATCCCACTTCCTTCTCCCGTTTCAGACCCCGCCATTCCTTATCATACACTTTCCAGATAAGCAGGCAGCCATCCTCGGAGACGGTCAGCAGAAATTGGTCATCACATGTTATGGACATCTAAGGAGGGAAGAGACAGCAGAATAAAAAGAGTAGAAAAGATATAGGGTAGGGGAGAGATATAGGTTATATCTACACTAGATTCCCCCCACCCTCCGCCAAGAGTTCCTATCATTATTACTATCAGTGAAGTTGTGGTGAGAATGCTAATGTAGCCCAGCTATTTAACAACCAAGTCTAGATGACAGGGTAGCTAGAACACTAGCAGCCCCTGGGCCCTGTCTATACTAGCACTCTTGTCACAAGTGGAACTGCACAATTATTACTAGAATGGCAGGAAAAAAACTACAAATCTAGTACAGACGAGATCCTAGGTCAAAGGCCCACTTTTCTGACAATGATACTGTAGGAAGGCACAGCTGGGTTCCTCTTGCTTCTGCCTCTTCTGTCCTCACAAAACCAATCAGGGACACCTCAGGTCAATGCAATCACCCATGTATTTTATTTATAGTTCTTTCCCACCACCAGCTTACTATCTATGTACAGGGTTTTACAGCCAGACTTTACCCGCAACAGACCAGAACCACCAGTCCCTCTTACCTTTCTCTTTCCCCCTCTGGCTTCCTTCCTCCCAGCCTTTATAGCCCCTGGCTAATTAAGCTGGCAGCTGTTCCTAGTTGCCAAGCAGGCAGGGCTATTCAGTCAGCTCCGATCCATTCCCGTTGATTGGGGCTGGCATGGCAAGGAGTTTGTGCCCAGCACCCTGTCACAGATATTTAACACAACTAGCCTCTGCAAAGAGTTTTAAAGGGGAAAGGATTTGGCTTTTTTTTTTAAACAAAAAGAATCTGAAATTTCTCCAGCTTTGGACAGGGTGAGGCCCCTTCGCAAGGCTCATCCTCTGGATGCCATCCATCAACTTTACTGTGTTTCTGAAAGGTTGACAGATTGGCAGTTACAATTTCTCTCTTGCAGTTTGTTCAAGCAGTGTGCCCTGGGCATGTCAGTTTGGACGGGGAAGATGTGCCATTCTCACTGCACTTTTCAAAGCAGGAAAGGTGTCTTCATTAGGTTATACTAAAAACTTAACGAATATCCACTGGCGATGCTCAGAAGAGATTTTCCAATCCCTGATAACTTTATTTTTATTTTCTTCACCCCAGCCAAACTTAAATAGGAGACTCTTCCTCAGAGAGGACGTGCCATACGCCAAGTTAGGAATTTTTTGTTCAGCCATATTTGAGCACAATTCTTTTTTCTTTTAAATGCTTAGGTATTTTTTCATCCTCTCCCATAACTCAGATACAGGTGAATGGATTCTCCTAAAATTTGCTAAAACAATCCACAAAAGGGCACAGATAGTTTCGTCCCCAGAGCAGAATTTTTGAGGCACTTACATGCATGTGACAGAGGAGTATAATGGAACTCAGTACAGCATTATGACAGAAAGGTGAGCTGCACCTGTGATCCTTCTTTCAGTCTCTCTCTTGGGCACCCTCTCCAAATCATAGGCCCACTCTCAGGGCTGAACCCCAAAGATCACCCACTTTTGGACTGGATTACCAGGCTTGAGCATCCCTTGTTTACCAACTAACTTTACCTTCAACAGGTCCAACTAGTTTTGGCCCCTGCTACAACAGTCTCTCTGAGAGCTGTGATCCAAACTCGTAAAAGCAGTGCCAGAAAACAGCTTGTTCAAAATAGAGTATGATTAATTTAGTCAAAGGAACATCACAAGCAGAGACAAGTGGATTAAAAATAACAAAAGCCTGCACATATTTTGTCTTATCTAAACTTTGCCTTTACATGCCAGTTTAATTAGGTTCTGCTTAGGCCAGGTATACCAAAGCATTGTGCTGGGTCAGACAGAATGCCACAGGCAACTGCTGTCTGGCAGTCTTATCTTCCCAGTCAGTGAATCTTCCCTCTCAGCTCATGGGTTGCCTTTTAGTCCTTCAAAAGATCCCTTGTTCAATATTTCAAAGTTCCTTCTTCTGATCCTGTTTCTAGTCCAAACCGGTTTATGTGTTTCTCTAGTTAGGGGCTGCAGGATTTAACTCTTATCTACCTTTCAGCCAACAATACCTTAACCAACAAAACCAAGGAGATTTAACATTCATAAAAATTAATACAAATAATTCTCACATTTTCCACATACAATATGTAGCCTTAACGCTAGTAGATCTATAGAGTTGAAGAAAACAGAGATAAACAAAGAGCAGGGGAGTCCAAATGACTCAGATATTGGCTGGAAAAGAAAAAATAAACTACTTACCTTGGTAACAGGGCCAGCGTGACCCTGATACTCATTGAACTCCTTGTGCACAGGCAGTGGGTACTTCATAGATCGGATGGTCCCCACTGAAGTGCCTGTGAACACCATGCGCCCAGAATGAGACACGACTATTGCAGTATAAGTAACATCAAAAGTAGGCACTTCACACAGGATCTAAAAAAAAAAACAAAAAAACCTAGCATAGAATAAGCTCTATAATACTGCCTAAGTAACACAGTGTAAGAGCAGCTGTCACACCATTCCACTTACAGAAAATAATGACAAAATAGTGAGAAAAATCTGCCTAGAGGAACAGAACCATGAGCAATAATTAGCATTAGGGTATGATGAGTTCCCCCCGGGTACTGCCTGAAACTGGGGTACCACTGAGCCCCTCGACTCACCAGCCTTGACTCCCACTCATGCTGTAATGCTGTGACAAGCTGCAGACACACTCCCAGTCTCACACTTTCATGAGCACACAGGTAGGGGCACATCCAACTGTAATAACATGCAGACAGGCTTTCTGACCAGCCCCTGCATGGGAAGGCTATATAGATAGGGCACTTACCAGCTTTCCAGGCACACAACCCCTCCAGAGAGTAAATCAAAATTAAATTGTCTTGTGCTGCACAGAGAAGTGTACAGCGTAAGCTCATAAAATCTGTCCTCTCCCTCAATGTGGAGAGAGATATGCAACAGTTTTCTGCCCCAAGTATGATTTCCACACACTGATTTTAGACAAAACAAAAACAAGTTTATTAACTACAAAAGATAGATTTTAATTGATTATAAGGGATAACAAACAGATCAAAGCAGATTACTTAACAAATAAACAAAAACGCAATCTAAGTTTAATATACTAAAGAGATTAGACGTGAGTAGCAAATTCTCACCTTAAATGATGATTAGGGCCCTACTGAATTCAAGGCCATGAAAAACATGTCACGGACCGTGAAATCTGGTCTTCCCCCATGAAATCTGGTCTTTTGTGTGCTTTTACCCTATATTAAACAGATTTCATGGGGGAGACCAGCGTTTCTCAAATTAGGGGTCCAGACCCAAAAGAGTTGCAGGGGGGGGTAGCAAGGTTATTTTAGGGGGGTTGTGGTATTGCCACCCTTACTTCTGCGCTGCTGCCATCGGAGCTGGGCGGCCAGAGAGTGGCAGCTGCTGACTGAGGGCCCAGCTCTACAGGCAGCAGCGCAGAAGTAAGGGTGGTAATACCTGTGATGTTGCACTCTATATGATTTTATGAAAATATGCTAATAAGTGTGAATGTAATGTAACTGGAATATACTTCACGCAAAAGATCTCTTGTAAGGTATCATTACAAAGCTTAAAATCTATTGAGTGTGGTCATCCTATTTCTATGTATGTATCATTCTTGTATCTGAAACTAGAAATGGGAAATATAACTCTGAGAGTCTATTGTAATTATGCAAAGTGTTGGCCATTAATGGTGGATTGGAATCTTGATGGCTCCCATTAACCAGGACAACTGACTGTAGATGGCTCTCAGAGTAGCAGCCGTGTTAGTCTGTATTCGCAAAAAAGAAAAGGAGTACTTGGGGCACCTTAGAGACTAACAAATTTATTTGAGCATAAGCTTTCGTGAGCTACAGCTCAGCTCACGAAAGCTTATGCTCAAATAAATTTGTTAGTCTCTAAGGTGCCACAAGTACTCCTTTTCTTTTTTGTAGATGGCTCTGTTTACTTGTAAGTCCTCCTGTATACCTGTGTGCTGGCATGTGGGTAATGAAGTCTTACAGTGACATGTGATCATGTCACCTGAACTGGAATTCATCTTTAACATGGTGCTTTTCCATTCCGAAGGAGGGGTGGGAATCCAGAGAGGGACAAAGGATTCCCGTCTTGTCATATAAGACATATAAGGGGGTAAAACAGAAAAGGGGGCTGCAGTCATGAGAAATCCCCTCGCTACCACCTGAGCTGGAACAAGGGCTGTACTAGGCAAAAAGGTTGTGCCCCGATTAGGAAGGTATTCAGTCTGTGAAAGAAGCTTATTGGAACATCTCTGAGGGTGAGGTTTCATCTGTATTCAGTTTTCTTACTGTATTAGGCATAGACTTGTGTATTTTATTTTATTTTGCTTGGTAGTTCACTTTGTTCTGTCTGTTATTACTTGGAACCACTTAAATCCTACTTGTTATGCTTAATAAAATCACTTATTAATTACTTATTAATTAACCCAGAGTATGTATTAACACCTAGGGGGTTTCTGTGATCCAACCTGTCACAATACCATATCATGCCACCTTTACTTCTGCATTGCTGCCTTCAGAGCTGCTTGGCCGGAGAGTGGCAGCTGCTGACTGAGGGCCCAGCTCTGCAGGCAGCAGCGCAGAAGTAAGAAGTAAGTACTTCTGCACTGCTGCTGGAGGCGGCTCTGCCATCAGAGCTGGGCTCCCAGCCAGCAGCCACCACTTTTCAGCTGCCCAGCTCTGAAGGCAGCGCCACCACCAGCAACATTGCAGAAGTAAGGGTAGCAGTACTGTAACCCCTCTACAATACCCTCGGGACCCCCCACAATTCCTTTTTGGGTCAGGACCCCTACAATTACAACACCATGAAATTTCAGATTTAAATATCTGAAATAATGAAATTTGCAATTTAAAAAAATCCTATGGTCGTGAAATTGATCAAAATGGACTGTGAATTTGTTAAGACCCTAATGATGATTTAGGCCGGTTGCAGAGCTTCTTAAAGGGCAAACTGCACTTGATTGCAGCTTAAAACCCCAGGTATTCCTTTCACAGGCTAGAAATCCCTCTAGCCTGGGTATAGCCCTTCCCCCAGTTCAATCCTTCTTCCTCAGGTATTTTCAGGATTCTCCTTGGGCAGGGAGTCAGTGAAGAACCATGATGATGTCACTCTCCTGCCTCAAATAGCTTTTGCATATGGCAGGAACCCTTTGTCTCCAGGCTTAGTTCTCACACCTTTCAGTGGAAAAACACTGGTATTCCAAGATGGAGTTCAGTACCAGGTGACTTGGTCACATGTCCCTCTAGGGTTACAGCAGCCATAATTCGGAGGCTGTTTCTAGCATCTTCAAGAAGGCTCCCCAGTGGGAGATTAGCTTCTTCTAAAACCTATTGTTCTCCCTAATGGCCCTTCCCAGCCAGCTATCTAGATTGATTGCATTCTGCCCACTGGGCGTTCCCCAGGTGTAAACACATTTGTAATAGATGCATAGACAATATTCCTAACTTCAGATACCAACATGATACATGCATACAAATAGGATAATCATATTCAGCCATATTCAGAAAATCATGACCTTTTAAATGATATCCCACATAACGTATCTTGAATAAAATACATCATAGTTATGCCATAATCATATCATAACAATTTTGATACAGCATGGCTGGAGGGCAGCAGGAGAGTGTTAGAAGGAAGCCTTATTCCCTATAGATTAATTAAAGCACCTGAAGCCAATTAGAGCACCTGAAGCCAGTCACCTGATAAAACCCCCCTGCTTCAATCAGACAAGGGAAGGAGTTGAAGCAGAGTGGATTGATGTTGGAGTAGTGAGCCGTTTAGGGGGAAGCAGAGGCGAGTTTGGAGAAGTGCTGTGGTGGGCTAAGAAGACCAAGACCCTAGGTAAAGGGACACCTGGTTTGTGCAGAGGGAGGGCAGGAAGCCCCACAAGCTGAAGGGCAGGAGAGGGAAGTAGCCCAGGGGAAGGAACTGCTAGTTCAAGCAGTTTACCGCTATCCCTAGGGCCCCTGGGCTGGGACCCAGAGTATAGGGTGGGCCTGGGTCCCTCCCTCTCCACTCCCCTCCTCTAGGACACCAGTGGGGCAGTTAATACCCCAGTTCAGGGGCGAGAAACGGTGCCCTGAACCCTCCCCAAGAAGAGAAAGTGGAAGACCCATCAAAGTAGTGCTGGCAATTTGCCACACATGGTGTTAGCAGTGGGATCTCCGCACTGGGCACTTAAACCAGGGTTAGCCAAAACCCTCCCATCCCTAAAATGGATGACGTGGTCAAGGCCCTAATACAAGCCACCACAGCCCAGCAGGAGGCTACCCAGGTCCAAACAACCTCCCAACAGGAGGCGACTTGGATGCAGCAGGAGACTAATCATCTGTTGATGAGTCAGGCTGCCCAGGACCGAGCCCTGCTGCAAGAGCTGATGAACCAGATTAAGGCCCTTATGGAGCTGCGATGGGACCCAGACCATACGGGCCAGCCACTGCCTACAGAACATGACATGGGAGGATGATGTGGAGGCATACCTCCTGGCTTTTGAAAGAGCAGCCCTGCGGGAGGCCTGGCCCCGAGATCAGTGGTCTGGTATCCTCGCCCCATTCTGTGTGGGGAGGCCCAGAAGGTCTACTATGATATGGCCCACGAGACTGCAGCAGATTACCCCAGCTGAAGGCAGAGATCCTGGCCAGAGATGGAGTAACAACAGCATTGCAAGCCCAGAAGTTCCATGAGTGGCAGTATACAGAGGACAAGACACCCCAATTGCAGTTGTTTGACCAGATCCACCGGACCCAGAAATGGCTGAGCCCTGAGGCCCTCAGCTCTGAGAAGATGATGGAGCTCCTGGTACTGGACCGGTGTATGACGGGGCTACCACCAGACCTCCGGGCTTGGGTTGGCCAGAATGACCCCTCCACCTATGATGAGTTGGTTTCCCTCGAAAGACAGCTGGCAGCCCGCAAACTGTTCCAGACCCCAGGGGGTGAGACACGGCAAACCAGGAAGCCAGTCCCAAACCCAATGCCCCGGACTGTCGAGAACTCCAGGAGAACCATAACTGGGAGGAAAGACACCAAGGAATGGCCCAAGGCCAAGAAGGAACCTGGGGGTTTGGGAAGAGAGGGCTGGGGGGGGCCGGCCAAACAGCCCCAGGCAGAGGGCGGCAACCGGAATAAGGGGGCGGTGTTATGAGTGTGGGGAATTGGGGCATATAGCAGCCCAATGCCTCAACAGGGAAGAGCCTATGCAATGTAATCTGGGGGATCATGGGGAGCAATGTGGCCTAATCGGCATGGTAGGGGTCGCAATGACCTCGCATGGGTATACAAGATCAGTAAAAATGAATAGGAGTACTTGTGGCACCTTAGAGACTAAAATTTATTTGAGCATAAGCTTTCGTGAGCTACAGCTCACTTCATCGGATGCATTTGGTGGAAAATACAGAGGGAAGATTGATATACACACACAGAGAACATGAAACAATGAAACCATAGCATCAGTAGATTCCGGGAATGCTGTCACGCTGGTCTCGGGGAAGTTGGTGGGGCAACACCAACTAACCTGCGCCAAAACCACAGTGGTAACGTGCGTTCATGGCACCATAAATTTCTACCCCGCAATCTGGGTACGGATTGAGATCCAGGGGAATACTACCAAGGTGACTGCAGGGGTGGTCGCTAGGCTCCCCTACCCTGTCTTAATTGGTAGGGACTTCCCTGGTTTTGAGAGCTTACTTCCCCCAATAGAGCCAGGGGAAGGTAGCAACCCCTGGGCTGAGACGGAGGCACCTACAGATAGTCTCACCTCAATGTTTGCTGAATTTGCCCCAGAGTTATTCTCATCCCCTGAAAAACCCCTGTTGTAACAGATTTTTTGGATAAAGGAAATGCAGTGGATCTAATTTACCTAGATTTCAGTAAGGCATTTGATACCGTGCCACATGGGGAATTATAAGTTAAATTGGAGAAGATGGGGATCAATATGAACATCAAAAGGTGGATAAGGAATTGGTTAAAGGGGAGACTGCAATGGGTCCTACTGAAAGGTGAACTGTCAGGTTGGAGGGAGGTTACCAGTGGAGTTCCTCAGGGATAGGTTTTGGGACCAATCTTATTTAATCTTTTTATTACTGACCTTGGAACAAAAAGTGGGAGAGTGCTAATAAAGTTTGCAGATGATACAAAGCTGGGAGGTATTGCCAATTCGGAGAAGGATCGGGATATTATACTGGAGGATCTGGATGACCTTGTAAACTGGAGTAATAGTAATAGGATGAAATTTAATAGTGAGAAGTGTAAGGTTATGCATTTAGGGATTAATAACAAGAATTTTAGTTATAAGTTGGGGACGCATCAATTAGAAGTAACGGAAGAGGAGAAGGACCTTGGAGTATTGGTTGATCATAGGATGACTATGAGCTGCCAATGTGATATGGCTGTGAAAAAAGCTAATGCGGTTTTGGGATGCATCAGGAGAGGCATTTCCAGTAGGGATAAGGAGGTTTTAGTACCGTTATACAAGGCACTGGTGAGACCTCACCTAGAATACTGTGTGCAGTTCTGGTCTCCCATGTTTAAAAAGGATGAATTCAAACTGGAGCAGGTACAGAGAAGGGCTACTAGGATGATCCGAGGAATGGAAAACTTGTCTTATGAAAGGAGACTTAAGGAGCTTGGCTTGTTTAGCCTAACTAAAAGAAGGTTGAGGGGAGATATGATTGCTCTCTATAAATATATCAGAGGGATAAATACAGGAGAGGGAGAGGAATTATTTCAGCTCAGCACCAATGTGGACACAAGAATAAATGGGTATAAACTTGCCACCAGGAAGTTTAGACTTGAAATCAGACGAAGGTTTTTAACCATCAGAGGAGTGAAGTTTTGGAATAACCTTCCAAGGGAAGCAGTGGGGGCAAAAGATCTATCTGGTTTTAAGATTCTACTCGATAAGTTTATGGAGGAGATGGTATGATGGGATAATGGGATTTTGGTAAGTAATTGATCTTTAAATATTCAGGGTAAATAGGCCAAATCCCCTGAGATGGGATATTTGATGGATGGGATCTGAGTTACTATAGAAAATTCTTTCCTGGGTATCTGGCTGGTGAATCTTGCCCAGATGCTCAGGGTTTAGCTGATTGCCATATTTGGGGTCGGGAAGGAATTTTCCTCCAGGGCAGATTGGAGAGGCCCTGGAGGTTTTTCGCCTTCCTCTGTAGCATGGGGCATGGTTGACTTGAGGGAGGCTTCTCTGCTCCTTGAAGTCTTTGAACCATGATTTAAGGACTTCAATAGCTCAGACATGGGTGAGGTTTTTCATAGGAGTGGGTGGGTGAGATTCTGTGGCCTGCGCTGTGCAGGAGGTTGGACTAGATGATCAGAATGGTCCCTTCTGACCTTAGTATCTATGAATCTATGAATCATCCCCTGAAAAACCCCAGAAGTCTAGGCGGGAAAGGAGGACAGATAAAAGATTAGGGACCAGGATTCTAGCAGAGAACCAGAAAACCTCCCTTGTTGGTAGGCGAACCCACTCAAGAGGCCAGGAGATAATTCAGACCAGTGAGGACTCGGAGGCAGTTCCTAGCCCAAGTAGGGGCAACCCAGGGGGGCGGAGTAGAAACAGAGCCCCTGGAATTAGGTCAGATTGGTACCGCACGTGAGAATTTCGGGCAGGACCAAGCCAATGACCTGCTACATTCGAATGTGAGGGAGGAGATAGCGGAAGTAAATGGCATACCCGTGGAAGGAAAGACCAAAGGCCCAAGGCCATATTATGTGCTCAAACGCAATCTGTTGTACAGGATAGCGCAAATACGAGGGGAAGAAGTAGAGCAACTCTTAGTCCCATGGAAACACACAAGAGCAGTACTGGAGTTAGCTCACAGTCATCTATTTGGGGGACATCTAGGAGTAGACAAGACACTGAATAGAGTCCTAAGATGGTTTTATTGGCCAGGATTACATGCAGAGGTCCAGCACTATTGTGCCTCCTGCCCTGAATGCCAGTTGCATAGCCCCCGACCTCACTTGTGGGCCCCATTAGTAGCTTTGCCTATTATTGAAGTCCGTTTTGAGGATAGCAATGGACATAGTGGGTCCAATGGAAAGATCGGCATGGGGCCACTGAAATGTACTAGTCATCCTTGACTACGCCACACAGTATCCAGAAGCCATTGCTTTAAGAAACCTCACATCCAAGGCAATAGCAAAAGAACTACTTCACATTTTTGCCAGAGTGGGCATCCCTTAGGAGATCCTGACAGACCAAGGAATCCCGTTCATGTCAAAATTAATGAAAGATGTATGTACCCTACTCTGCATCCAGGCCATATGGACCTCAGTCTACCATCCACAAACAGATGGACTGGTCGAGCGGTTTAACCGTACCCTTAAAAGTATAATCCGGAAGGTAATAGCACAGGACAGAAAAGACTGGGATACCCTTCTACCGTATCTAATGTTTGCTAAATGGGAAGTCCCCCAGACATCCACTGGTTTCTCCCTCTTTGAACTACTATACGGACGCCACCCATGTGGAGTATTAGATATTGCCAAAGAAGATTGGGAAGAACAACCCAACCCAGGAAAGAATGTCACTGAGCACATGACACAGATGAGAGAGCGAATAACTCGAGTAATCCCTATAGTACGAGAACATTTGGAAAAAGCACTAGAGGCCCAGAGGACATATTACAATTGTCAGGCGAAAGTACAGAGATTTCAGCTGGGGGAACAGGTAATGGTCCTAGTACCGACAGAAGAAAGCAAACTCCTAGCCAGCTGGCATGGACCATATGAGACAGTGGAAGCCACTGGGGAGCTGGACTATAAGGTCAGACAACCAGACTGCCGAAGGCCAGAGCAAATTTACCACATCAACTTACTGAAGCCCTGGCATGACTGGTCATTTGGGGAGCTCCACCACAGACAGACGACCCACAGGGGCAGGTGAAGATATCTTCTGAGTTAACTCCAGAACAATGAACAGAGGTCATTGATACAATCCAACGGAACCAGGACGTGTTCTGTACAGTTGGGCCGTACAACACTGGTCCAACATCATATTGTCACCAGTCCTGGAGTAAGGGTGCCGATAAGACCATACTGAATACCGGAAGCTAAAAGGAAGAAATTAGGACAAAAGTGAAGAAGATGTTGGAACTCGGGGTTATTGAAGAATCCCACAGCCAGTGATCCAGCCCTATACTCCTAGTTCCCAAGCCTGATGGCACTCTGAGGTTTTGCAGCGACTTCCAGAAGTTGAGTGAAGTATCCCAATTCGATGCCTATCTGATACCATGCGTTGACGAGCTAGTTGATCAGTTAGTCAAGGCCCGATATCTAACCACTCTAGAACTGACCAAAGGATATTGGCAAATTCCACTGGCCGAGAATGCCAAGGAAAAGACTGCCTTCTCTACACCCGATGGCCTGTTCCAATACACTGTCCTCCCTTTCGGACTCCATGGGGCCCCTGCAACATTCCAACAACTTATGGACAAATTGCTGCGACCCCATGCCAAGTATGCCGCCGCCTATCTAGATGACATAGTCATCCATAGCCCTGACTGGGAAATGCACCTCGGAAAAGTAGAAGTGGTGCTAGACGTCTTGCGGAAGGCCGGCCTCACTGCCAACCCTCTCAAATGTGACAGGACTAGCTGACGCCAGATACCTCGGGTATGTAGTAGGGAGAGGTTTGGTGAAACCCCAGTGGAACAAAGTAGAGGCAATACAAGGTTGGCCTCGACCAGTCTGCAAAAATCAGGTCAGAGCATTTCTAGGGATAGTAGGATACTATTGGAGATTCATCCCTCATTTCGCCACAAGAGCAGGGCCATTGACGGATTTGATAAAGACTCGAGGCCCCGAGATAGTAAAGTGGACTGATGTGGCAGAAGGAGCATTTGCACATTTAAGGACAGCCCTTTGCTGCCATCCAGTACTCATAGCCCCAGCCTTCGAGAAGGAATTCATCCTACAAATAGATGCCTCGGAGGTAGGGCTAGGAGCTGTCCTTTCGCAGGTAGTAGGGGAGGAGGAACACCCGATCTTGTATCTCAGCCAGAAACTCCTCCCCAGGGAACAAAAGTATACCGTCGTTGAAAAGGAATGTCTGGCGGTAAAATGGGCTATGGAGATTCTCTGCTACTACCTACTGGGGTTTATCCTTATGACAGACCAGTGGATGCACAGAAACAAGGAGAAGAACACAAGAGTGACTAGATGGTTCCTATCCCTGCAAGCCTTCCATTTCCGGGTATAGCATGGGCTGGAAGCCAACATGGCAATGCTGATGGCCTATCACAACAGCACTGCCTCTCATCCCAAGTAGCCCAACCCCATGGTGTTGGGGGGGGGGGGGAGGGGGGGGGAGGGGATATATGATATAGCATGGCCAGAGGGCAGCAGGAGAGTGTTAGAAGGGAGCCTTATTCCCTGTAGAGGGAAGAAAGTTTCCTATATATTAATTAAAGCACCTGAAGCCAATTAAAGCATCTGAAGTCAATTAGAGCACCTGAAGCCAGTCACCTTATAAAACCCCCCTGCTTCAATCAGACAAGGGAAGGAGTTGAAGCAGAGTGGATTGGTGTTGGAGTAGAGAGCGGTTTGGGGGGAAGCAGAGGAGAGTTTGGAGAAGTGCTGCGGTGGGCTAAAACTAAGACCCTAGGTAAAGGGACACCTGGTTTGTGCAGAGGGAGGGCATGAAGCCCCACAAACTGAAGGGCAGGAGAGGGAAGTAGCCCAGGGGAAGGAACCACTAGTTCAAGCGGTTTACTGCTATCCCTAGGGCCCCTGGGCTGGGACCCGGAGTAGAGGGCGGGCCTGGGTCCCTTCCTCTCCACTCCCCTCCTCTAGGACACTAGTGGGGCAGTTAATACCCCAGTTCAGGGGCGAGAAACGGTGCCCTGAACCCTCCCCAAGAAGAGAAAGCACGAGACCCATCAAAGTAGTGCCAGCAATTTGCCACACAATATATCTAGGAAGAATATGGGACGCAGTGTCACATAGGTTTTATAAATAGATCTTTGTACAATTTTCAAAAGTATCTAAGTAACTTTTCAAGATGAGACTTTGGTGCTTTTGAAAATTTTAAACACTTGTTACACACATTTAACTGCTTCTGTAAAGAAAAGCTGTGGACAATGGAAACTGCAATAGATAAGATATATTTGAATTTTAGTAAAGCTTTTGATAATGTAGCTCAAAAAGTTAATTTGTCAAATGCATTGAAAAATTGCTGGAAGTATCATAAATTGAAATGAAATAGCAACAAATGCTCAGGTATCACGGTGAAGGGCACAGTATAAGAACATAGATAAATAACAACATAACATTTCAGGTGGTAGGAGGTGTCAGTGGATGCATACAAAGACAAGGTTCTTCCTATTTGCCTAAACTGGAAAATAGGAGGTAGGGAGAGGAAAACACCGGTGCTTTCCCTGGGTAATAGCCATCCGTTAAGCTGCCTGTCAGGACCTAGTGAAGTCACCGGTATGTATGTTAGCTGGCTCACCAAAGAATCCGAAATTTCCTTGAGCGTTTGGTCAGATCCAACAGCAAAGATGATTTTGGCATCAGGAGAGATGGCAACACCGCTGTAGATGCAGGACTTGAGCACACACTCTGACTCCCTCTTACCAGTCAACAAGCTCCACTCGTACACTGCACCATCTGTGCCACAGGAAATCAACTTATTGTCATCTGCACTCCATATGACTGAGCGCACCTGGTAAGAGTGGAAACAAACCAATCAGACCCACACTTCGTGACTCTGAGCCCTGGAAGGGAGCTTGTGTCTTGTTAAATCTGACCATTTTATCTGGTGAACCCCTTCTAGACATGGTTCTGTTTACAGTAATCCCTGTTTTATATGTCACAGCCATGCTTCTAATATAGCTTTTGCTCTTTTTAAACAACCAAATGTTTTGTAATTAAATTTGTCCTTTCTTTTGTGTTTTTGCTTTATTTTTTTCTTTTGTTTTTGTTTTTTGAAAATGTATAAGAATTACTTACAGAATTAATCACACTGATAGAAAATGTTAAAATGCTAATCATATTAGTGAGCCTGTAACATATCTCCAGGTTCTTTCACCTGTTATTCCACAACCATTACCAACTGTTACCCTTCAGAACAACCTGAGACTATTCATATACATTATACAAGTTGGCTAACAGTGATTGAGCTCTTACCTAGTGAGAAGAAATGATCACATCAGTGCACTGAAGATATTTGCACTACAGCAATGAACTACAGAAATATTAGAATAAATAATATAAAAAAGGGTTACTGACCGTAACTGTTGTTCTTGCTCATGTCCATGCCACATTAGGTGTGTGTGCGCTGTGTCCACTGTTGCTGGAGATGTTTCTCTCAGTGATATCCATTGAGCTGGCTTTAGCACCCTCTGGTGCAGTGCACTCAGGTTCTGGTATAAGGAGTGTCACCAGCTATGCACCTTCTCAGTTCCTTCTTGTTGGTCCACTCTGACAGAGGGGCAAGAGGGTGGGTCGTGGAATGGACATGAGCAACACATCTCAAAGAACAACAATTATGGTCAGTAACCATTTTTTCTTTTTCGAGTGCTTGGTCATGTCCATTCCACATTAGGTGACTCACAAGTAGTACCTCAGGAGGTGGAATCAGAGTTCATGGACATGCTGATTCTAACACTGCTCTTCCGAACCTGGCGTCGTCTCCGGCCTGTGGGGTGATGGTGTAGTGGGATGCAAAGGTATGCACCGATGACCAAGTTGCTGCCCTGCAATTGTTCTGGTCTGGGACTTGTGGAAGGAATGCCGCTGAAGAGACCTTAGCTTTTGTGGAGTGAGCGGTTAGGATGGCCAGAGGCAGTTATCCAGGACAAGATCCTCTGGAAGACATTTCATCTTTACTGCTACAAAGAGATATGTGGATTTGTGAAAGGGTTTAGTCCTTTCAATACAGAAGGTGCGGGCATGCCTAATGTCCAGTGAGCGTAGCTGCTGCTCCTCAGAGTTTGTGAGGCTTTGGGAAGAAGACTGTCAGGAAAACAGCCTGATTGCTATGGAATTTTGAAACCATCTTTCGCAGGAAAGCCAGGTAGGGTGCAGCTCGATCTTGTCCTTGAAGAACACTGTGTACAATGGTTCTGACATAAGGGCCCTGATTTCAGAAACCCTTCTGGCTGAGGTGATCATCACCAGGAAGACAACTTTCCAAGAGAGGAGAATTAGAGGGCGCAATGCTAGGGGTTCACAGGGATGGCCCATGAACCTTGACAGAACCAGGTTTAAGTCACATGGAGGGAGGACCTGAGGATAGAGTCTCTCCAGTACCTTGAGAAACCGGACTGCCATCTTGTGAGAGAACATTGACCTGCCATTCACCAGTGGGTAGAAGGCCAAGATTACTGCCAAGTGCACCTTGATAGACGCAAGGGCCAGACCTTGCTGCTTTAGATGGAGGAAGTAATGGCTATTAGCCAGGATGGGCAGGGATGGTGTCCCTAGCCTCTTTGCCAGAAGCTGGGAATGGGTGACAGAGGATGGATCACTTGATGATTACCTATTCTATTCATTCCCTCTGGGGCACCTGGCAGTATACTGGGCTAGATGGACCTTTGGTCTGACCCAGTATGGCCGTTCTTATGTTCTTAAGTAGTCCAAGACAACCTGAAGAGAAGACCGGATCGGAGAGAGACCTCTATGTCATGCCCAAATTGAGAAGCGTTTCCATTTGGCAAGGTAGGTAGCCCTAGTGGACGGATTTCTACTACCTATCAAGATCTGGAGAACTTGCTCCTAACAGGCCTGCTCCTCCAGATTCAGCCATGCAACATCCACACAGTTATGTGAAGGGAGGCAAGGTTTGGGTGAAGCAACCGCCATGGTCTTCTGAGATCAGGTCCAGACAGAACGGAAGCAGGAGTGGGATTGCTATTGATAGATCCAGCAGCTTGCCAAACTGGTGTTGATGTGGCCATGCTAGGGCTATGAGAATAACTCTTGCCTTGTCCTGCTTGATTTTCAGAAGGACCTTGTGAACCAGAGGGACTAGGGGAAAAGCGTAGAGCAGCAGCCCTGTCCATGGGAGCAGGAAGGCATAGTAGAGAAGGCTGGGGAGATCCCCAGCTTTGGAAGATGAACCTGATGATTTCTGGTGAAGGGACCACTTTTGGTGGGAGGAAAAGGTCCTGCTGAGGTGATCCGCCAATGCATTCTGGGCTCTGGGAAGATGTGATACCTCAAGGTGTATGGAGTGCTTAACGCAGAAATATTATAGACGAATGGCCTCCTGATACAGGGTAGAGGATCAAGCTCTTCCCTGCTTGTTGATATAGAACATAGCCACGGTATTGTCTGTCAGGACTTGCACCACCTTGCCAGAGATCGGGGAAAGGATCACTTAGCAGGCTAAGCAGACAACACTGAGTTCTCTGATGTTTATGTGCAGGGATAGTTCTATAGGCCAAGGTCGTCCCGCAGTAAGAAGCAGCAGCCATAGTAGGAGAGCAGAAGCCATGAGTTAAGAAGCAGGGAGTCATGTTCCAGCTAAACTGCATCAAAACCATATAATATTGGATTAAGAAGCATTTCTGCCCTAATAGCACCAACCGTGACCAGACAGTCAGACAAATCTTAAAATGTGCAAAGAGAAATTTGCAAGAAAACACTCTGTCTGGGAAAACCATTTACCAGCAGTTTTGGTTGAAAAGATACCATTGATTGCTTTCATCTGTTTTTTAATTTGAAATACTTCAGTTTGTCTCGCTATACAGTAACTCCTCACTTAAGTTGTCCTGGTTAACGTTGTTTCGTTGTTGATGAATTTATTAGAGAACATGATTGTTTAAAGTTGCGCAATGCTCCCTTATAACGTTATTTGGCAGCTGCCTGCTTTGTCCACTACTTGCAGAAAGAGCAGCCAGTTGGAGATCCTTGGTGGGGGCTTGGAACCAAGATGGGCCGGCAGCCCCCCTCTCAACTCCCCTAGGTTAACTGGGCAGCAACCACACAGCAGGCTATCAATTGCTGGGCAGTTCAGGTGTCCCTTCCCCCACTGCCTGTGCTGCTCCTACCCTCTGCCTTGCAGCTGCTATCGGGAGCCTCCTGCTTGCTGTGCGGGGGTCGGGATGCTGATGTCAGGGTGTCTTGTCTCTTCCCCCCCGCCCCTTTACCCCATTCCACAGAGCAGGGTGGGACACAAAACTTGCTGGTAGCAGCTGCTGTCTGAACTTCCTGATCTACTTAAAAAGGCAGTGTACTTAGAGTGGGGTCAGTGTACTTAAAGGTGAAAAACGCCTCTCTCTCTCTCTCTCCCTCTCACACACTCACACACAGAGGGCGTGTGTCTCTGTCTCTCTCTGCCATGCTGTGTCTCCTCCCACCATTTGTGCTGCCTTGTAGAGCATGAGGTTGCATTAACAACATGTTAACCATTGAGGGCTCAACTGAGTGCTAGTTCATTTAGCAGTAAGGCATTCCCTGGGAAATATCCCATCCTTTTCCACCCTCTGACTCCGCCACCCCAAACAAGCTTCACAATCATCATTGCCGTATACCGTATTAAATTGTTTCCTAACCCCCCCCATATTTACATTAATTCTTATGGGGAAATTGGATTCGCTTAACATCGTTTCACTTAAAGTAGTATTTTCCAGGAATATAACCACAACATAACTACTTACTGAATGGGGGAGGCAACCTAGTGACAGATGATGTGGAAAAAGCTTAAATACTGATGCTTTTTTTGCCTCGGTCTTCACAGACAAGGTCAGCTCCCAGACTGCTGCACTGGGCAACACAGTATGGGGAGGAGGTGAGCAGCCCTCAGTGGTGAAAGAACAGGTTAAGGACTATTTAGAAAAGCTGGACATGCACAAGCCCATAGGTCCAGATCTAATGCATCCAAGGGTGCTGAGGGAGTTGGCTGATGTGATTGCAGAGCCATTGGCCATTATCTTTGAAAATATGTGGTGACCAGGGGAGGTCCCTGACAATTGAAAAAAGGCAAATATAGTGCCCATCTTTAAAAAAGGGAAGAAAGAGAATCCGGGGAACTACAGGTCAGCCTCACTTCAGTCCCCAGCAAAATCATGGAGCAAGTCCTCCAAGAATCCATTTTGAAGCACTTGGAGGAGAGAAAGGTGATCAGGAACAGTCAACATGTATTCATCAAGGGCAAGTCATGCCTGACCAACCTGATTGCCTTCTATGATGAGATAACTGGCTCTGTGGCTATGGGAAAAGCAGTGGATGTGATCTTGACTTTAGCAAAGCTTTTGACACAGTCTCCCAAGGTATTCTTCCTAGCAAGTTAAAGAAGTATGGCTTCGACGAAAGGACTGTAAGGTGGATAGAAAGCTGGCTAGATTGTCGGGCTCAACAAGTAGTGATCAATGGCTTGATGTCTAATTGGCAGCCGGTATCAAGCGGAGTGCCCCAGAGGTTGGTCCTGGGGCTGGTTTTGTTCAACATCTTTATTGATGATGGGATGAATTGCATCCTCAGAAAATTCGCAGATGACACTAAGCTGGGGGGAGAGGTAGATATGCTGAAGGGTAGGGATGGGGTCCAGAGGGACCTAGAAAAATTGGAGGATTGGGCCAAAAGAAATCTGATGAGGTTCATCAAGGAGAAGTGCAGAGTCCTGCACTTAGGACGGAAGAATCCCATGCACCACTATAGACTAGGGACTGCGTGGCTAGGCAGCAGTTCTGCAGAAAAGGACCTGGGGTTACAGTGGATGAGAAGCTGGATGAGTCAGTGTGCCCCTGTTGCCAAGAAGGCTAACCGCATTTTGGGCTGTATCAGGGACGTGACCATTCCCCTCTATTCGGCATTGGTGAGGCCTCATCTGGAGTATTGTGTCCAGTTTTGGGCCCCACAATACACGAAGGATGTAGAAAAATTGGGAAGAGTCCAGAGGAGGGCAACAAAAATGATTAGGGGACAGGAGAACATGACTTATGAGGAGAGGCTGAGGGAACTGGGATTATTTAGTCTGCAGAAGAGAAGAATGAGGGGGATTTGATAGCTGCTTTCAACTACCTGAAACGGGGTTCCAAAGAGGATGGATCTAGACTGTTCTCAGTGGTACCAGATGACAGAACATGGAGTAATGGTCTCAAGTTGCAGTGGGGGAGGTTTAGGTTGGATATTAGGAAAAGCTTTTTCACTAGGAGGGTGGCGAAGCACTGGAATGGGTTACCTAGGGAAGTGGTGGAATCTCCTTACTTCGAGGTTTTTAAGGTCAGGCTTGACAAATGATTTAGTTGTGGATTGGTCCTGCTTTGAGCAGGGGGCTGGACTAGATGACCTCCTGAGGTTCCTTCCAACCCTGATATTCTATGATTCTGTGAAGGTGATGGGTGATAACTAGCCATGTCAGGGGGTAGTAACTAACTATGTTAGAGGAGCAGTATGCAACTTGTTTGTATCAGGGTATAAAGATGTATCTCAGAGGGAGTTTCTTTGTCTAGCCTAGGGAAGAATGGAAAGTACCATCTTTTACTGAGCTGGTCCATTGTTATGGGCATACATGTATTAGTGGTATGACAGAGTCTGCGGGATACTAGAACCATGCTTAATCGACAATAAACCTGGACTGGTACCTTCGTACCTTAATGAATCTTGTAGTCATTGGGCGGTTCGCTCGACGTCTGCTGTGCCAACTATCTGCACAGAGCTGGAACAACACACAGGAAGAACACACACATGCAGCCAAACATCTAACCACAAGCCCACAATAGGGTAAAGATGTGGTGCCCTAGTCTGTGCAGGTAACACTGGGACCATAAGCTGTTGAGGTGGGCTCCCCAACCTAGGTCTGATGTGTCCGAAATAGAGACAATGATGGCTGAGGGGCCACAAAGGGTACCCCCATCATTACCAACCTTAGGTCCTTCCACCAGTCCAGGGAAGTGTGGACCGGGTTGGAATGGTGAGCACTGAATCCAAGTGGTGTCTGTTCATGGAACACACTCATGCTAGTCACATCTGGAGGGGCCTGAGATGCAGCCTTGCATGCCGAATCACATAAATGCATGCAGCCATGTGCCCCAGTAGCTTGAGGCAAACTTGGGCTGTTGTAATTGGGTGGACCATGACTCTCAGAAACCAACAGGTATGATTGATAGGAGGGAGGACTCGGTACCAGGGGAAACCTCCCAGGGTTCCAGAATGGCCACTGCATAGGCTACCGTGAGCCATGACCCATTGGCTAAGTGCTGGGGGCGGGACCCCCACCGAGGTCTGGCTGCACATAGACTGGATACTGGTGATGGCCCTGAGGCTCAATATAGGGTTCCCCTTAGCCTCAGAAAAAAAGTTCTCCTTCGGTCACCACGATGGAGTAGTACCCCTCTCTGTCTCCATTAAGTACTGGGCGTCGGGACCATCAGCAGACTGGAGATGATCACGACAATGGTATCAGGGTCAGCTTGCCCCTAAAAGGTCCTGGGAGGCCTGGTGCTGTGAAGAAGCTCGAAACTCCATGCTACTTCCAGCTCACAGACATCAGAGCCAGCAGCTGTCCCACTGGAGTTGGGGAAACCAGGAGAGAAAGTAAGTCCCTTGCCACTGCAAAGGCCTCTGTGGTCAATGGAACTGTCAGACTGCTGGTGCCACCGTGGCTTCTGGGTGTTGGTGGAGGGTCTGGCACCAGACAAAATGTTCTGGGCGGATTTGACGGTGCCACGATGTGAGCTGAACTCTGCTGCCTTCCCCATGCTTGTCCTTCTTCTGCACTGGTGAGTGCCCTCTGATGGTGCACTGCTTTTTGTGCTTCTTCTTCAGCACTGGAGATGGTAAACAGTGCCAGGAAGAGTGTGGTACCGAAGAAGTGCTTCACACCAAGGCCAAAGTGCTTGTTGCAGAATTGGAGTGGCTTGGCTCTGAGGCTGGTCTTAGAGTGGCTTCCATTAGGATAGCTTTCAGTTTTATTTCTCTAACCTTTTCTGTGCGGGATCTAAAGTCCTGACAAATGTGGCACATGTCCCTCACATGAGTTTCTCACAAGCACTTCAAGCGGCTGGAGTGTGGGTTGCTCATGGGCATAGGTTTTCTGCAGAAGGCACAATGTTTGAAGCCCGGGGACCGCGGCATGCCCAGTTGCTGGGGTGAAAAAAGTCCCTCGACGATAGGGACTACCTATTCACACTAATTACACTATCTATATATGCTAAAACTATACTTAAACTAATAAACTATGAATCAGAATCCAAAAACCACTGGGAAGATGCCTTGCTGAAGTAAGAGGGGTTGTTCCAGCAACTGTCACAGACAGTAAAAAGGAACTGAGAGGGTAAGTGGCTGGTGGCGCCCCTTATACCGGCACATAAGCACGCAGCACCAGAGGTGCTAGAGCCAGCCTGACGGATACCACTGGGGGAAAAAACTCTGGCAATGGTGCACATGGCACACACACACCTAACATGGCATGGACAAGAAGAACCAATCTTTTAATGAAATTTTTGTAAAAATATCCATATTTTTCAGGTCATTAATAAATATTAAGCACTGGCTGTAGAACAGAACCTTGTGGCACCTGCTGCCAGCTTTCTGCCATGATGAAAATTTACCATTTCTTTGTATCTCTGCTTCCTGACTGTTAGCCAATCTTTGATCCATTACAGTTCTTTACCTCTCCCCCATGAATACTAAGTTTCCTTAATAGCCCCAGGTGAGAGACTTGGATACAGGCTTTTTGAAACTTCTAATAAATTATATCTACTAGTTCTCCTTTAGCCACTGCTGTAGTAGGCATTGCACACTGACCTTCCCATTGTGTCCTTTCAGATTATTAACATTCTCAAAGCTGGTGGTGGAGTAAATATGAATCACATTTCCATTAACTGCAGCGAAAAGATGACCCCCATTACTGAAGGTGCACTGGAGAGAGAAAGTGAGAGAGCACACACGACTATTACAGAATGTATGATGGAAACGCAGAAGGAAACCCACAACACCCAGTCTCTTACTGAAGTTGCAATACAGTCACCAGTGTTTGAAGGTAATGCAAGAAGAAATCTCCATGTATGGACATCATTTTTCAGGATGCTTCCTCATCTCCTAGGACCCTCTTCTTAGCTACTCCATGGGTCTGATGCCCCTTTCTCCTGCAAATTCCACTTCCACACTGCTTCTCACCTCTCGGGTGACTCCCAGGTCCCAAGCCCCCATTATGCCCTTTTCACTCAGGATTCCTTCCTCAGATTCTCATATCTCAGCATTCACACTATTGTTCTCCTCTCCCAACTCAACTCCCACATTGTTCCTCACCATGTCATTCACCCCACTTCCCAAGCTCCCCTGATCCCAGCTTCTGTGTTGCTCCTCACCTCTCTGCACCCTCTCACAGTGAAGTCCTTAAAAGTACGGATGTCATCAATTAGCAGGTTCATAAGCCGTAGTCTGTCAGAAAATCCAACCAAAACGTAAAGGCCAGTGGGATGAAGAGAAACTGCATATGCTTCTTCCTGATATTCCTTATATAAGTCCAAAGTGCTGCAAGAATCACCACAGTCAGTAACAACGCCCAAGTCACACACTTACAAATAGCCAGACAGATGTCTAGCCCTGCACTGAAAATTGCTCCAAGACCCCTTGTAGAGATTCAGGGTGCTGTGAAACAAACAGCCATGTCAGTGTCACACAGGTGATACAGTCAGTGAACAGGAATTTGGGCACCTGAGACCCACTTGTCTATGGGGAAAGGTAAGGCAGAACTGGTCAGACTAGTACATTTATAAGTAATTTATAATAGGGATGTCCCCTTCTGGTGCTCATGCAGTCACTGGTGTTATGCTAATATTTTTTAAACAAGGGATCTCACAAAAATTTACTTTTCTGCCTATGAAAAGTTTCATTAAATTACATGAAAAAAAGTTAAAAGAACATTTTAAGGTTGCAAATCAAGCAATGAAAAAATTAGGAAAAGCCAGAATTAAGATTGCCTGTCCATCCTTAATTTCGCCCTCCTGTGTGTACACGTTATGGTACAGTCTTTAATTACATTATCATATACTATTTTTTCCCACAGGAAACCTGCCTCATTCAGTGCACAGAATGGATGGTGCTCACTTAATGAGCAGTTATTCAATATTTGTTTTCTCCTTGATCAATGTTTGCCCCATTCCTTATTTTGCTGCACAGTACTCAAACTTTGCTCTGAAGACAGAATTACTGATTTCCTCACTAATTTTTCTATGATGCTCATTATTATAGTATCTGAGTGCTTCATAAACATTAATTTATGTTCACAAGCCCCTACATTAGATGAGTGGGTATTATCCTCATTTTACAGATGGGGAACTGAGACACAGAGAGATTATGGTGAAAAGTATTCACTAATTTGAGACATAAGTACACAAGAACGCATACTGGATCAGATTAATGGTCCATCTAGCCCAGTATTTCATCTACCGACAATTGCCAGCCCCAGATACTTCAGAAAGAGTGAACAGAACAAGGCAATTTATCAAGTGATCCATCCCCTGCTATCCTGTCCCAGCATCTGGCTGTCAGAAGTTTAGGGACACTCAAAGCATGGGGCTGCATCCCTGACCGTTGCAGCTCATGCCCATTGACGGATTTGTCCTCCTTGAACTTATCCAATTCTTTTTTGAACCCAGTTATAATTTTGGCCTTCACAACATTCCCTGGCAATGAGTTCCACAGATTGACTGTGTGTTGTGTGAAAAAGTGTTTCCTTATGTTTGTTTTAAACCTGCTACTTACAAATTTCATCAAGTGACCCCTGCTTTTGTGTTATGTGAAGGGGCAAATAACACTTCCCTATTCACTTTCTCCACACCAGTCACGTTTTTATAGACCTCTATCATATCCCCTTTTAGTCGTCTTTTTTCTTAAATGAACAGTCCCAGTCTTTTTAATCTCTCCTCAGATGGAAGCTGTTCCATACTCCTAACAATTTTTGTTGCCCTTCTCCGTACCTTTTCCAATTCTAATATATCTTTTTTGAGATGGGGCAACTAGAACAACACACAGTATTCAAGTTGTGGGTGTACCATGGATTTACATAGAGGCTGTCATAAATATAAAGGGAAAGATAACCACCTTTCTGTATACAGTGCAATAAAATCCCTCCTGGCCAGAGGCAACATCATATTACCTGTAAAGGGTTAAGAAGCTCGGCTACCTTGGCTGGCACCTGACCCGAAGGACCAATAAGGGGACAAGACACTTTCAAATCTTGGGGGTGGGAGGATTTGTTTATGCTCTTTGTTTACGTGGTTGTTCTCTCTTGGGACTGAGAGAGGCCAGACAGAAATCCATTTTCTCCAACCCATCCTAATCCAAGTCTCCAATATTGCAACCAGTATAGGTAAGCCAGGCAAGTCGGATTAGTTTATCTTTTGTTTTACATGAATTTTCCCTGTGTTAAGAGGATGGTTTATTCCCATTTTCTGAAACTTTAAGGTTTTGCCCAGAGCAGGATCCTCTGTGTTTTGCATCTGAATATCCTGTGAAGTATTTTCCATCCTGATTTTACGGAGATGATTTTTACCTTTCTTTTTTTTAATAAAATCCTTCTTTTAAGAAGCTGACTGATTTTTCCATTGTTCCAAAATCCAGGGGTTTGGGTCTTTGATGATTTTGTACCCAATTGGTTAGGATATTATTCTCAAGCCTCCCCAGAAAGGGGGTATGTAGGGCCTGGGGGGATATTTTGGGGGAAAAGATGTCTCCAAGTGGTTTCTTTCCCTGTTCTTTGTTTAAAATGCTTGGTGGTGGTGGCAGCATACTGTTCAAGGACAAGGCAAAGTTTGTACCTTGGGGAAGTTTTTAACCTAAGCTGGTAAGAATAAGCTTAGGGGGTCTTTCATGCGGGTCCCCACATCTGTACTCTAGAGTTCAGAGTGGGGAAGGAACCTTGACAGAGGCATTATATTTTCTGTTTCATTATCTATTTCTTTCCTAATGGTTCCTAACGTTCTGTTAACTTCTGCCCATTATCCCCAAGTTTGACTTCTTCTGTGTCTGTCCCAGTCCTGTCTCTATCCCACTGTTGGCTCCTCATATCATCCCACTCTCCTCATCTATCCAGTCCCAGTTCTCTACTCTTAAGGCTTCAGATCCCAGTTCAAGTCCTCTTCTTGGTAGCCAGTCCCAGTCCTCCACCCTATCCCACCTGGTTCCTTGTTCCCAGTTTCCTTGCCAAGTCAATCCCAGTTCCCTCCCCACCACCACCACAATCTGTCTCTCTCCCCACCCAGCTCAAGCCTCTCTCTCTCTCTACCCCCGCAACATTCCCTGTCCCCACTGGCTCCCAGGCTTCCCAACCAGTCTCAGTGTCTTCACTTCCCCTACCTACTTTTCTCAGTCTCTTTGCCCAGACAAAAAATGGTTACTTACCTTCTCCTAACTTGTTTTTCGAGATGTTTTGCTAATGTCCATTCCAATTTGGTGTGTGCGCGCTGGGTGCATGGCAGTCAGAAAGTTTTTCCCTTAACAGTATCCAACAGGTCAGCTCAGGCACCCCGTGGGGTCGCACCTTTATGGCACCCTGCCGACCCGCTACCCCCTCAGTTCCATCTTGCTGGCTGCGCCGACAGAGGGAGAGGAGGGTGGGTATGGGAATGGACATGAACACAACATGTCTCGAAGAACAACAGTTATGAGAAGGTAAGTAGCTGATTTTTCTTCGAGTGCTTGTTCATATAAATTCCAATTAGGTGATTACCAAGCCCAAGTTTTGGAGGCGAGGTTGGAACTCAAAGGTTCCCTGACTGTAGCAGTGTTCTACCAAAGGCTGCATCATCTCTGGTCTGCTGGGTAATAGCGTAATGCGAGGTAAAGGTATGTATTGATGACCACGTCGTAGCTCTGCAGATTTCCTGCATCAGCATATGGGCCAGAAACGCCACTGATGATACCTGCACCCTCGTGGAGTGCACTGTAAGCGGAGTGGCAGATACCTTCGCCAGGTCGTAGCTTGCCTGGATGCAGGACATGATCCAAGACGAAATCCTTTGGGAAGAGACTGGAAGCCCCTTCATTCTGTCTGTTACTGCAACAAACAGCTGAATGGATTTCCAGAACAGTTTCGTTCATCGATGTAGAAGGCTAATGCCTGGGGAACATCCAACAAGTGAAGTTTTTGCTCCCTGCTGCTTGAGTGTGGCTTAGGATAGAAAACTGGGACAAAGATGTCCTGGTTAATGTGGAACTGGAAGACAACCTTAGGGAGGAAAGCCGGATGAGGTTTGAGCTGAACCTTGTTCTAAAAGAACACTTTATGGAGGCTCAGAAGTTAGTGCCTTGAGCTCCGACACTCTCCTGGCGGATGTTATTGCTACCAGGAATGCTACCTTGTGATACAGCAAGGAACATGTCACCAGCGGTTCAAAGGGCAGCTCCAGCAGGCTGGAAAGGAACAGGTTATGGTTCCAGGCTGGGAACGGCTGTTGTATGTGAGGGTAGAGTCTGTTGAGACCCTTTAGGAAATGACTCACCATCAGGTTGGCAATGACTGACTGTCCCTGCATGCTTAGATGGAAGGCCAAGATAGTGGCCAGGTGGACCTTTACTGATGACAGGATAAGCCCTTGCTGTTTGAGATGGAGAAGGTAATTCAATATGACAGGTATGAATGCTAGAGTTGAAGACGGAAGGTATTGAGAAGACCAAATTGAGAATCTCTTCCATTTGACCAGGTAGGTAGCCTTAGTGGAAAGTTTCCTACTACCAAGGAGGACTTGTCTGACTGGGTCCGAACCGGCAAGCTCCATCAGATTCAGCCACAGAGCTTCCATGCCATGAGGTGCAGCAGTTCGAGGTTTGGGTGCTGGAGATGGCTGTGATCCTGAGTTATCAAGTCTAGGAAGAACAGTAAGATGATTGGGGCTTCCACGGACATTTCCAGAAAAGAGGTGTACCAGTGCTGATGGGGCCAGGCTGGTGCTATCAATATCATCGAGGCCTCATCCTTCCAAACCTTGAGGAGCACTTTGTGAACAAGAGGTATGGGAGGAAACGAATACAATAGCTGTCCCTTCCGGGGAAGGAGGAACGTGTCCACGATGGGGCCTGGGCTCTGATTCAGCAAGAAGAAAAACTGCTGGCACTTCCTGTTGTGTCGCGTTGAGAACAAGTCTATCTGGGGAAACCCCAACTGTTGGAAGATAGTGTTTGAGACATCCAGGCATAGGGACCGCTTGTGGCCATGAAAGGATCTGCTGAGATAATCAACTAACTTGTTCTGTACTCCGGGAAGGTACAATGCCTCCAGGTGTATCGAGTGAGCTATGCAAAAGTCCCAGTCTGATGGCTTCCTGGCACATGAGAGAGCAGTGTGCATGCCCTTGTCTGTTTATATAAAACATTGCAGTTGTATTGTCCATCATGACCAATATACACTTTCATTTTAGATGAACTTGGAATGTTTGGCATGCTAGATGGACTGTTCTCTCAGCTCCCTGACATTGATGTGAAGGGAGAGCTTCACCTGAGACCAGAGGCCCTGTATCCTGAGGTCTCCCAAGTGTGCACCCCTCTCCAACGCTGATGCGTCCGTCACTAGTGAGAGGGCTGGCTGTGGTCTGGTGAAGGGAACCCCTGCACACACTGCCTGTGGGTTAAGCCATCACAGGAGGGAGTCGAGGTCAGGATGAGGTAGAGTGAGGATCTTGTCTAGACTGTCCCAAACTGGTTGATACACCAAGGCCAGCCACACCTGAAGAGGTCAGAGTCTCAACCTGGCGTGCTGTACTACATAGGTATAAGAGGCCATGTGTCCCAGAAGCTTTATGCAATTCCTTGCAGTGGTGGTAGGGAACTGCCTGAGGCTTTGAATGATGTTGCCCAGAGACCAAAATCGCGATTCTGGGAGGTACGCCCTGGTCTGTGTAGTGTCCAATATCACCCCTATAAACTCTATCCGCTGCATAGGGAATAAGGTTGACTTTTGTACATTCAGAAGAAGGCCCAGGTCATCAAAAGTAGCCCTTATGAAGCTCATTTGTGCCTCCACTTGTGCCCTGGAGCGGCCCTTGATTAGCAGGGTCATCGAGGTCCATAAACACTTTCACACGACACTTGCATAGGAATGCAACCACAAATGCCATGCACTTGGTAAACACTCAAGGAGCTGCTGACAGGCTGAATGGGAGGACTGAACTGGTAATGATTGTGGTTCAACACAAACCTGAGGTACCTTCTGTGGTATGGCATGATTGAAATATGAAAGTAAACGTCCTTCAAATTGAGGGTGGCATACCAGTCCCCTGGATCCAAGGAAGGGATAATGGAGGCCAAAGAGACCATGTAGAACGTCAGTTTCTTCATGAACCTGTTGAGATGTCATAGGTCTAGGATGGGCCTGAGGCCACCTTTGGCTTTCAGTATTAGGAAATACTGGGAATAGAAGCCCTGGCCCCTCAGCTCCTGAGGAACCTCTTCCACTGTCCCCAGCACTAGGATGAGTGCATGTCCTGCGCGAGGAGTTGCTTATGAGAAGGGGGATGGAAGGGCAGAAGGGCAGAGAACTGAAGGAAGTAACCCCATTCTACAATGCAGAGTACCCAGAAATCCGATGTAATATGGGCCCACACAGGATAGGGGACATTTGGCACAAGAAGGTAAGGCAGGATGGATTCAGTGTCCGGACTGGTGCATTGCCCCCCCGGCGCAACTTTAAAAGTTCTGCTTCTGGCCAGAGGACTGCTTTGTCTGACGAGAGCCCTGGACTGATGAAGGGTGATGCCCCTTTCTATTATTTCTATTCCACCTACAGGAGAAGCCTTGCCTATTTTGCAGCTGGTAAAAATGCGGCGGGGACTGTGGCTTAAAGTGTTTCCTTTGATTCGCCGAAGTATGGAGGCCAAAGGACTTGAGGCTGGCCCTTGAGTCCTTCAGGCTATGAAGCTGGGAATCTGTTTCCTCGGAAAACAGGGCTGAACCCTCAAAGGGGATATCTTATGTTGTCTGCTGGACCTTGTAAGGAAGCCCAGAGACCTGCAGCCAGGAGCTCCTTCTCATGGCTATCCCAGAGGCCATAGTGCAGGATGCTGAGTCAGCCACATCAAAGGCTGCCTGCAGCGAAGTACAGGCAACCAGTTTCCCTTCCTCCATTAGCGAGGAAAACTCCACCCTAGAGTCCTCTGGTAACAGCTCTCCGAACTTGGTCATAGCTCCACAGGTGTTATAGTTGTACCTGCTGAGGATGGCCTGGTGGTTAGATATATAGAGCTAGAGCCACCCCAGTCAAATAAATTTTCCTCCCAAAGAAGTCCAATTTTTTTGCTTCCCAATTTTTTGGGGACAGGCCCTGGAAGCTTTGGCGCTCCCTCTCATTCACTGCGGCCACCACTAGGGAGTCTGGCAGGGGGGTGGGTATAGAGATCTCGTAGCCTCTAGAGGGAACAAAGTATTTCCGCTTATTTCTCTTTGCTGTTGGTGGCAAAAAGGCAGGGGTCTGACAGAGAGTTATAGTGGTGTCACTAATTGTTTTAATAAGTGGCAGAGCAATACAGGAGGGACCCAAAGGGGTGAGGATGTCAACCACAGAGTACAATGTTTCCACTACCTCCTCAGTCTGGATTGCCAAGTTCTGTGCTACCTTTCTGAGAAGTTGTTGGAGTACTCTCCTGTTCTCCAGGGCACAGGACATCAACATTCCGGGCATCGCCTCATCAGGCGAAGACGAGGACAAGACCCTAGCTACAAGTGGGTCCTGTTCCCTGCCCTCAGCGCTGAGGCGATCTTGGATGCTCTGTGTTCCAATGCAGCCCCAGGTGCTGGAGTTGGCGCAGTCGATGCTGACTATGTCTGTGCTGGCATAGTTGATATGGGTGCTGGTATTGGAGTTGGTGGCGTCAGTGCCAAGTACGTCGATGCCAGGTGTGTCGGTGCTGGTGCTGGTTGGGTCAGCGCTGGTGCGGTAGGACCCTGGTTGCATTGGGATAGCAGAGGAGCAAAGGTGGCTGATGCCATGGAAGCCAACCCCAAGTAGGACTGTCAAGGCTGCTTCCCCACTCTGGCACTTCGAGTGCAGAAAGTGGGCACGCACAAGGACTCTAAAAATTAATACTTGTCACTCCAGGCTTGTATTAAACTCCCAAGTTTACAGCTTTTCTCTGACTTTGGATTGGTAGATGCTGCCACTACCCAAATGCAAAACCCTTTGAAAACCCAGGAAGGCGCACGTGGGAATTCCTTTCTTTGGGGTACTCTCAAGCTCTTTCCCCCCTACCCTCTGGGGAAGAGCTGAGAAAGAAAAGAAAAAAAAAGAAAATCAGCTGTTGCCACCAGCTAATTAAATATGTGCACAAACCTCTTAAGGCACAAAAATCCAATTCTTAAATTTTATTAATAAAAAAAAGAAGAAAATACATCTGGGAACTTAGGCTTTTGCTAGATTTAAAAAAAAAAAAACTACAAGGATTAAGCATCAAGAAAAGCTCTCTTGAGGTCCAGTTTAAGGGTTACAAGCAAAACAAAAGCACCCAGAGTTAGCACAGAGAAATCCACAAGCCATTGTGGCAAATTGCCGGCACTACTATGAGAGGTCTCTCACTTTCTCTTCTGGGGGGGGTTCAGGGCACCGTTTCTTGCCCCTGAACTGGGGTATTAACTGCCCCACTAGTGTCCTAGAGGAAGGGAGAGGAGAGGGAGGGACCGGGCCCGCCCTCTACTCCGGGTCCCAGCCCAGGGGCCCTAGGGATAGCGGTAAACCGCTTGAAATAGCGTTCCTTCCCCTGGGCTACTTCCCTCTCCTGCCCTTCAGCTTGTGGGGCTTCCTGCCCTCCCTCTGCACAAACCAGGTGTCCCTTTACCTAGGGTCTTGGTCTTCTTAGGCCACCGCAGCCCTTCTCCAAACTCTCCTCTGCTTCCCTCCAAACTGCTCTCTGCTCCAACACCAATCCACTTTGTTTCAACTCCTCCAAACTGCTCTTTGCTCCAACACCAATCCACTTTGTTTCAACTCCTCCAAACTGCTCTTTGCTCCAACACCAATCCACTTTGTTTCAACTCCTCCAAACTGCTCTTTGCTCCAACGCCAATCCACTCTGCTTCAATTCCTTCAAACTGCTCTCTACTCCAGCATCAATCCATTCTGCTCCAACACCAAACCACTCTGCTTCAACTCCTCCTCTTGTCTGAGTGAAGCAGCGGGTTTTTATCAGGTGACTGGCTTCAGGTGCTCTAATTGGCTTCAGATGCTTTCATTAATCTATAGGAAACTTTCTTCCCTCTACAGGGAATAAGGCTCCTTTCTAACACTCTCCTGCTGCCCTCTGGCCATGCTGTATTACACCATAAAGAAATAAAAGGGATAAACCTAATCGCATCTTTTTAGACATTTCCTGATCTACTTACATATCTAGGGTTTTAGATAAGTAGTTTCTAGGTATGATACTGATGATTTTTCATACCTGGCCCAAGCTTCTCATGCATAACTGTTCCCTGTCTGCCTCTCCCTGAGAACAACAACAGACAGACAAAAGGGGAATCTTGTTTCAATTTTAAAAAGTTCTAGCCTTCCCATTGGCTCTTTTGGCCTGGTGCCCACTCACTTCCTTTTACCTATGCATAGCAGTGAGACTTTTTAACCCTTTACAGGTAGAGCAATTAGAGAACAGCTTCTAAGAGATTTTATGGCTGGCTGGGTGTCCATAAAAGGGATCTACTCCCACCCCCCTTCATTTATCACAAACACGGTTGGCTCTGGCCCTGGTGGAAAGCCCAGGGGGTCCAAGAAGGCCACTGAGCAGGGGACTGCCACTGACTCAGCCACTGTGCCGTCTGAAGGTGGTGTCTCCACCTGTCTGATATGGAGCTCCTGCTCTTCCTGGCTCTAGATCGGAAGGACTCCACTTCTGACTCCGAGGATTCCGTATAGGAGGACCAGGGAGGAGTGGTGCCTCTTGGTGCTGAAGAGCAGCATCTAGGACTAGGGGATCGGTGCACCTACCCAGCAAGTGCACTTGTTGACGGCACCAGAGACCGGGGTCGATGGGATGGCGACCATTGCGGAATCATTGTTGATTTGCCCCTGGATGGCACTGGGGGTCTCACTGGTGCTGCTGAGACTGACGCGAGCATCCTGTCCCGTCTCAGAGGGGAGGGCAGTGCCATGAGGGTGATAAGATCTCTCTCTGCCTCAAATGCCTCCGACATAGATGGCATCCGTAGATCATAGCCCTCACTGACTGGTGAAAGATGAGGGCCCAGACTTGACTAGTCATAGAATCATAGAATCATAGAATCATAGAATATCAGGGTTGGAAGGGACCCCAGAAGGTCATCTAGTCCAACCCCCTGCTCAAAGCAGGACCAAGTCCCAGTTAAATCATCCCAGCCAGGGCTTTGTCAAGCCTGACCTTAAAAACCTCTAAGGAAGGAGATTCTACCACCTCCCTAGGTAACGCATTCCAGTGTTTCACCACCCTCTTAGTGAAAAAGTTTTTCCTAATATCCAATCTAAACCTCCCCCATTGCAACTTGAGACCATTACTCCTCGTTCTGTCATCTGCTACCATTGAGAACAGTCTAGAGCCATCCTCTTTGAAACCCCCTTTCAGGTAGTTGAAAGCAGCTATCAAATCCCCCCTCATTCTTCTCTTCTGCAGACTAAACAATCCCAGCTCCCTCAGCCTCTCCTCATAAGTCATGTGCTCTAGACCCCTAATCATTTTTGTTGCCCTTCGTTGTACTCTTTCCAATTTATCCACATCCTTCCTGTAGTGTGGGGCCCAAAACTGGACACAGTACTCCAGATGAGGCCTCACCAGTGTCGAATAGAGGGGAACGATCACGTCCCTCGATCTGCTCGCTATGCCCCTACTTATACATCCCGTATATATATACTTATACATAGTCACGTGTAAGGCCAGGAGTCAACGTGAACCTTGAAGCTGAAGCTGAAGTTGCATGGCCTGATACAGGTCTCATGGCTGCGGGCTCCATTTGCACTGGTCTGGGCATAGGGGAATGACCCCTTTTGGGTCTCTTTTTCTTATGAGGCACCGGTAAATGTGAGTGGTGCCAGCCCCGGTCCTGTTGGTGGCAAAGGTCTCCACTCAAGTCCTTCCTCTGCGCCGATTTGTGTGCCAGCAGTGCGAGTGTGCTCTGCACCAATCATGAGATGCTTGGGGTTGCTCTGCTGAACCAGGGTCTGATTGCGGACAGAGAATTGCCTTCATGAGGATTAACTTGAAGTGCTGATCTCTCTCCTTCTGTGTCCTCGGATGGAAACTCTTACAAATTTTGCAGTATTCTTTTTGATGAGCTTCCCCTAAATACTTTAAACAAGAAGAATGGGGGTTGCTCTTGGGCATAAGCTTGCTAAAAGCTGCGCAGGGTTTAAAACCTTGAGACCGAGGCGTGCAACAGTACTGGAAAGAAGGGGGGGAATCCCACACATGAAACTTATATGTAAAAACTACTAACTACTACTAACTACTATGTAAATTAACTAACTATATACCAAAATGAAAATTCAACTGCTAGAGAAACTGCCGTAGCAAGAGAAATGAGTGTTCCGGCTAACTGTCACAGGCAGTAAGAAGGAACCGAGCAGGTGGCGGGTCGGCAGGGCTCTATATCCAGCTCCATAAAGACACAACCCCAGGGGGCACTTGAGCCAGCTTGATGGATACTGCTAGGGGAAAAACTTTCTGGCTGCCGAGCACACGGTGCATACACACCTAATTGGAATTGACATGAACAAGCATTCAAAGAAGAATCATAGTTCTTCCCCACATACAGATTCCTTGTCTGGATATTCTCCTCTCCCTACCATGCCCTTCTCCCCATCCCACTGGTTATCAGTCCTCTCCCCAACTCCTCATCCAATCTCAGTTTCCTCCACCTAGTCCCCCACCTCAACCTCCCTTGCTTCCATACTTAGTCTCTACCTCCCTGCCATCCTCCAATCTCAGTCTCCACCACCTAGGCTCCTTGTCATCATCTACTCCCCTGACCCTCCCATGCAACACTCTTATCCCTTTGCATTTGAAGTTCACTGCCTTCTCTTCCACACTGCCTAGGTATCAGCCAGGTGTCACTGAGAGCACAGGAAAAACAAGTGCCCTGAATTCAGTTCCAGTGCCCAGCTCCACCATGCAGCAACTGGAAGTTATGACAGGGAGTCTGGCTTCACCCCTGTAGCCCTGGGCTAAATGGAGTATGTACAGTTTCTCTGTGGGGATGGTGCATGTGCAGTCTGGACAGTGCTAGGAGCTGAGAGAGGCTTGAGTATGCTCAGTGAGGATGGAATCTTCAGAAATTTTATCTGTTAAGCTTTAGCATGTCCGAACATGTGTGAACTGTGATTTTTCAGAGGCTCAGAACTTGGCCAAATCTGGGCAAATTTTCACTGGGATGGCAAAAGGCACAGCCCTGACACTGCCAAATTTCAAGGCATGACAGTACTGGTGCTTTCCAAAGAAAAGGTTGCCAGGATATTTTTAACAGTGAAAAACAACATTTTATCTAGCCTTATTCTTGGAAACAACTAAACCAAGTAGGCTGAAATATTTTGAAAAATTCGTCCTTAAGTGGACATGTAGCATAGAAAATTTTAGCTAGAGCAGTTAGTCTTGGAAAGTTATAATTAACTGAAAACAGGGTCTTATAAGGGGAAGTGTTGGGCATGTTTGATCATAGGCATTGCCATATCCTGCCTATAATACATTGTTTTCTCATAACCATAGCCAATGAAGTATGCAACACCATTTGGCAAATAAACTTATATTAGGATCATTTTCTGGAAATTATCATATAATTAGAGACTGTATTAAAGCCCAAACACAAAGGGGTAGAGATAAGGTTTCATAGCTTGCAAGGTCAGATCATTTAGTCTGAGCTCCTGTATAACACAAGCCAGAGAACTGCCACAAAATAATTCCTAGAGTATATCTTTTATAAAAACATCCAATCTTGATTTAAAAAATGGGAGGAATGGAGAATCCACCACAACCCTTGGTAAATTGTTCCAATGGTTAATCATTCTCATTGTTAAAAATTTATGCGTTATTTTCAGTCTGAATTTGTTTAGCTTCAGCTACCACCCAGTGGATCATTTTATACCCTTTTCTGATAGACTGAAAAGCCCACTACTAAATATTTGTTCTCCATGTAACTACTTAAACTGTGATCAAGTCACCCCTTAACCTTCTCTTTGTTAAGATAAATAGATTAAGCTTTTTCAGTCTATTGTTATAAGGCAGGTTTTCTAATCCTTTAATCATTCTTGACAGGTTTCAGAGTAGCAGCCGAGTTAGTCTGTATTCGCAAAAAGAAAAGGAGTACTTGTGGCACCTTAGAGACTAACAAATTTATTAGAGCATAAGCTTTCGTGAGCTACAGCTCACTTCATCGGATGCATTTGGTGGAAAATACAGAATCTCCCCTCTGTATTTTCCACCAAATGCATCCGATGAAGTGAGCTGTAGCTCACGAAAGCTTATGCTCTAATAAATTTGTTAGTCTCTAAGGTGCCACAAGTATTCCTTTTCTTTAATCATTCTTGCGTCTCTTCTCTGAACTCTCTACAACCCTGAACATCCTTCTTGAATTGTGGGCAACAGCACTGGACACAGGATTCAGTGGTTGCACCAGTGCCAAAGACAGAGGTAAAATAACCTCTCAAAATTCCCCTGTTCATGCATCCAAGGATCCCATTAGCTCTTTTGGCCACAGCCTCACACTGGGAGCTCATGTTCAGCTGATTATTCACTATGAACCCCAAACCTTTTTCAGAGTTACTACTTCCCAGGATAGAGTCCCGCTCTAGTAAGTATGGCCTATATTCTTTGTTCCTAGATGTATACGTTTATATGTAGCTGTAGTAAAATCCATATTGTTTGTGTGTGCCCAACATACCAAGTGGATCGCTCTCTGAATAAGTGACCTGTCCTCTTCATTATTTATCACTCGCCCAATTTTTATGTCATCTGCAAACTTTATCAGTGATGATTTTGTTTTCTTCCAGGTCATTGCATGGATTACTTTAATTATTGCATTTCCTAACATTTGAGTGCTTCATTTTGCAGCCTCAATGTTCTTTTAATGTAGCTTTTTGTATGGAATTGGTATGTGTTCCACAGTGGTGGTGATAGCCACGTGATAAATTATATTACCATGCATCTTTGATTACCTCTCTTGCACTCTGCTCACTAATCCACTTCCACCAGAACTATTTCAAATATTTCAGTTCTGTAGGCAGATTCAAACAGATGACATTTTTTAAAAAAGCCTCTCACAAAAGTGTCTCCTTTCTTTCTGCCAACCAACCCCTCTTTCACACTCAGGAATTTCCCCAGCAGTAGCTCAGAGACAGAATTTTAGGTGGGGCATTTGCCTACAAATTGAAAATACCCCTCAGGGCTGCCAGGCTGTTCAGAAAAGTCCTGGTACTAGAATGGGCACTACATCATTTGGGGCACAAAAGCAACTCCAGGAATGGACTCTTCTCTATACAGAAGAGCTATTTTGTTAATTTAAACAGCTGTGGGTGAAACAGAACTGGAATGACAGTAAAGTTATTTTCTCATCTGATGAATGGACCAGTGCCCAAGGCACCCCAATGGTAGAGTCTTTACTGAATTTCCCCTAAAATTACACTGATCTGAGGATTGCAGTCTTGTTGTAAGTAAGTATAAAGAAGTGTTAGTCTAATCAAAGGTATTACCTCACCCACCTTGCTTCACTAATCTCAGGTATAGTAAGAGCAATATTAAAATCCTGTCCCAGTGACAGATTTCAAGTCTTATATCTTGCAATCCATCAGACTATAAATGGTTGCAATATCTCACTGGAGAGCTGGGAACCCCCTTTCCAGCAGCATAAAGCATTTATTTCTAGCAAATTTGTTATACAGAATTATTTTAGATCATTTTTAGAATGTTCTGAAATGTATTAGTTATTTTTCTCTCCCTTTGAGGCCTGAAGATACTACTTCATACATCTGATGAAGTGGGTTCTAGCCCACGAAAGCTTATGTCCAAATAAATTTGTTAGTCTCTAAGCCCTGGTCTACACTAGGCGTTGAGGTCGAATTTAGCAGCGTTAAATCGATGTAACCCTGCACCCGTCCACATGACGAAGCCCTTTTTTTCGACTTAAAGGGCTCTTAAAATCGATTTCCTTACCCCACCCCGACAAGGGGATTAGCGATGAAATCAGTTTTGCTCGGTCAAATTTGGGGTACTGTGGACGCAATTAGATGGTATTGGCCTCCAGGGGCTATCCCAGAGTGTTCCATTGTGACTGCTCTGGACAGCACTGTCAACTCAGATGCACTGACCAGGTAGACAGGAAAAGGCCCACGAACTTTTGAATTTCAATTTCCTGTTTGGCCAGTGTGGCAAGCTGCAGGTGACCATGCAGAGCTCATCAGCAGAGGTGACCAGGCAGAGCTCATCAGCAGAGGTGACCAGGATGGAGTCCCAGAATCATAAAAGAGCTCCAGCATGGACCAAACGGGAGGTACGGGATCTGATCGCTGTATGGGGAGAGGAATCCGTGCTATCAGAACTACGTTCCAGTTTTTGAAATGCCAAAACATTTGTGAAAATCTCCCAGGGCATGAAGGACAGAGGTCATAACAGGGACCCGAAGCAGTGCTGCATGAAACTTAAGGAGCTGAGGCAAGCCTACCAGAAAACCAGAGAGGCTAACGGCTGCTCCGGGTCAGAGCCCCAAACATGCCGCTTCTATGATGAGCTGCATGCCATTTTAGGGGGTTCAGCCACCAATGCCCCAGCCGTGTTGTTTGACTCCTTCAATGGAGATGGAGGCAACACAGAAGCAGGTTTTGGGGACGAGGAAGACGATGATGAGGAGGCTGTAGATAGCTCACAGCAAACAAGCAGAGAAACCGGTTTTCCCGACAGCCAGGAACTGTTTCTCACCCTGGACCTGGAGCCAGTACCCCCTGAACCCACCCAAGGTGGAGAAGGGACCTCTGGTGAGTGTACCTTTTAAAATACTGTACAAGGTTTAAAAGCCAGCATGTTTAATGATTAATTTGCCCTGGCATTCGTGGCTCTCCTGGATATACTCCCAAAGCCTTTGCAAAAGTTTTCTGGGGAGGGCAGCCTTATTCCATCCACCATGGTAGGACACTTTACCACTCCAGGCCAGTAGCATGTACTCGGGAATCATTGTAGAACAAAGCATTGCAGTGTATGTTTGCTGGTGTTCAAACAACATCCGTTCTTTATCTCTCTGTGTTATCCTCAGGAGAGTGATATCATTCATGGTCACCTGCTTGAAATAGGGTGCTTTTCTTAAGGGGACATTCAGAGGTGCCCGTTCCTGCTGGGCTGTTTGCCTATGGCTGAACAGAAATGTTCCCCGCTGTTAGCCATGCGGGGTGGGGGGAGGCAAAATGCGATCTTGTAACGAAAGCACATGTGCTATGTATGTAATGTTAACAGCAAGGTTTACCGTGAAAGAGTGTACCCATTGTTCTATAAAATGTGTCTTTTCAAATACCACTGTCCCTTTTTTTTTTCTTCACCAGCTGCATGTGTTTCAAGGATCACAGGATCTTCTCCTTCCCAGAGGCTAGAGAAGATTAGAAGGCGAAAAAAACGCACTTGCGATGAAATGTTCTCTGAGCTCATGTTGTCCTCCCACACTGATAGAGCACAGACGAATGCATGGAGGCAGACAATGTCAGAATGCAGGAAAGCACAAAATGACCGGGAGGAGAGGTGGCGGGCTGAAGAGAGTAAGTGGTGGGCTGAAGAGAGGGCTGAAGCTGAAAGGTGGCGGCAGCATGATGAGAAGAGGCAGGATTCAATGCTGAGTCTGCTGGAGGATCAAACTAATATGCTCCAGCGTATGGTTGAGCTGCAGGAAAGGCAGCAGGAGCACAGACCGCCGCTACAGCCCCTGTGTAACTAACCGCCCTCCTCCCCAAGTTCAATAGCCTCCTCACCCAGACGCCCAAGAACGCGTTGGGGGGGCCTCCGGCCACCCAGCCACTCCACCCCAGAGGATTGCCCAAGTAACAGAAGGCTGGCATTCAATAAGTTTTAAACTTTTAAAGTGCTGTGTGCCCTTGTCCTTCCCTCCTCCACCACCCCTCCTGGGCTACCTTGGTAATTATCCCCCTATTTGTGTGATGAATTAATAATGAATACATGAATGTGAAGCAACAATGACTTTATTGCCTCTGCAAGCGGTGATCGAAGGGAGGTGGGGAGGGTGGTTAGCTTAGAGGGAAGTAGAGTGAACCAAGGGGTGGGGGATTTCATCAAGGAGAAACAAACAGAACTTTCACACCGTAGCCTGGCCAGTCATGAAACTGGTTTTCAAAGCTTCTCTGAGGGGCACTGCACCCTCCTGTGCTCTTCTAACCGCCCTGGTGTCTGGCTGTGAGTAACCAGCAGCCAGGCGATTTGCCTCAACCTCCCACCCCGCCATAAATGTCTCCCCCTTACTCTCACAGATATTGTGGAGCGCACAGCAAGCAGTAATAACAATGGGAATATTGGTTTCGCTGAGGTCTAACCGAGTCAGTAAACTGCTCCAGCACGCTTTTAAACATCCAAATGCACATTCTACCACCATTCTGCACTCGCTCAGCCTGTAGTTGAACAGCTCCTGACTACTCTCCAGGCTGCCTATGTATGGATTCATGAGCCATGGCATTAAGGGGTTGGCTGGGTTCCCAAGGATAACTATAGGCATTTCAACATCCCCAACGGTTATTTTCTGGTCTGGGAAGAAAGTCCCTTCCTGCAGCTTTTGAAACAGACCAGAGTTCCTGAAGATGCGAGCGTCATGTACCTTTCCCGGCCATCCCACGTTGATGTTGGTGAAACGTCCCTTGTGATCCACCAGTGCTTGCAGCACTATTGAAAAGTACCCCTTGCGGTTTATGTACTCGCTGGCTTGGTGCTCCGGTGCCAAGATAGGGATATGGGTTCCATCTATGGCCCCACCACAGTTAGGGAATCCCATTGCAGCAAAGCCAACTACTATGACCTGCATATTTCCCAGGGTCACTACCCTTGATATCAGCAGATCTTTGATGCGTTGGCTACTTGCATCACAGCAGCCCCCACAGTAGATTTGCCCACTCCAAATTGATTCCCGATTGACCGGTAGCTGTCTGGCGTTGCAAGCTTCCACAGGGCTATTGCCACTCGCTTCTCAACTGTGAGGGCTGCTCTCATCTTGGTATTCTTGCGCCTCAGGGCAGGGGAAAGCAAGTCACAAAGTTCCATGAAAGTGCCCTTACGCATGCGAAAGTTTCGCAGCCACTGGGAATCATCCCAGACCTGCAACATTATGCGGTCCCACCAGTCTGTGCTTGTTTCCCGAGCCCAGAATCGGCCTTCCACCGCATGAACCTGCCCCATTAGCACCATGATGCCCACATTGGCAGGGCCCGTGCTTTGAGAGAAGTCTGTGTCCATGTCCTCATCAGTCTCATCACGCGCTGATGTCGCCTACTCGCCCGGTTTCGCTTTGCCAGATTCTGGTGTTGCATATACTGCTGGATAATGCGTGTGGTGTTTAATGTGCTCCTAATTTCCAAAGTGATCTGAGAGGGCTCCATGCTTGCCGTGGTATGGCATCTGCACAGAAAAAAGGCGCGGAACGATTGTCTGCTGTTGCCCTGACAGAGGGAGGGGCGACTGACAACATGGCTTACAGGGTTGGCTTACAGGGAATTAAAATCAACAAAGGGGGTGGCTTTGCGAGAAACTGAATGACGGCCTCAAGGATAGAACTCAAAACCTCAAGGATAGAACTCAAAACTGGGTTTAGCAGGCCGTCAATTTCACAGAGGGAGGGAGGAGAAAATGAATACAAAACAAATCTGGTCTATTTCTTGTTTTGAGCCACTTCATCTATCTTTATACATCATGCTGGCAGCAGAATGTGCAGTACGACCGCTAGCCATCGTCACCTCCTGGGTGCTCGGCAGAAGACAGTGCAGTATGACTACTGGCCATCCTCTTCTGCTGGCTGCAAATTAAAAGACAGTGCACTGCCGGTAGGACTCAATCGCCATGAGACAAAACAAGGGAAATGACCTGGCTGAGTCACTCCCATGTTTGCCCAGGCGCCCAGTTAAAAGAGCACCCAGGACTACGTCGATGATGGCTACCAGTCATACTGCACTGTCTGCTGCCAAAAGGCAATAAACTGCTGCTGTGTAGCAATGCAGTACCATGTCCGCCAGCACCCAGGAGACATACAGTGATGGTTAGCTGAGCGGGCTCCATGCTTGCCGTGTTATGGCATCTGCACAGGTAACTCAAGAAAAAAGGTACAAAATGATTGTCTGCCCTTGCCTTTACGGAGGGAGGGAGGGAACGGGGGCCTGACGATATGTATCCAGAACCATCCGCGACAATGTTTTAGCCCCATCAGGCACTGGGATTTCTACCCAGAATTCATATGGGCGGTGGAGACTGCGGGAACTGTGGGATAGCTACCCACAGTGCAAAGCTCCGGAAGTCGACTGTTGCCTCGGTACTGTGGACACAGTCCGCCGACTACATGCACTTAGAGCATTTGTGTGGGGACACACACACTCGACTGTATAAAAACGCTTTCTACAAAACCGACTTCTATAAATTCGACCTAATTTCGTAGTGTAGACATACCCTAAGATGCCACAAGGACTCCTCATTTTTTTTAACATACAGAAAGAAGCCTTTTGTGAGATGGCCTCATAATACTAACATACAGTAGCCTTTTGTGAGATGTACAAAAAACTGTAATTTTTTTAAAAATAAAGAAAGCTCTCTGAGCATTTCTAATATCATTTTTGGGAAATGTGTGGCATATATGCAATACATGATGGCATGGTATGGTATGAAGGTCTTAGTGATTACTGGTACTTGTTTTGAATGTATTGCAAATCTATGCTGATCCCAAACTCCTGCCAGTAAGGCCATTCTTATCCCACACCATACAGTGACACAGCCAAAACAGACATGCACATGCTAAGACATCTGTAGTTGTCCATTACAAGAGACATACAAAGACAGCAGTAAAAACAAAGATGGTTCTTTACTTGGTTTCATAGTTCCAGATGCGTACAGATCTGTCCAGGGAACAGGTAGCAATGAGAGGCTTACGGATACAGATGTCCAGTCCAGTGATGGCAGCAGAATGTAATGGGAAATTCAGATACTCAAAGTGAGCTGGTTCCCCCTAGAGAAGTGTCACAGAAAATTAAACACTCAGAAAAAAATCATATTGGCTTAGATTGATCAAGAGACAGTAAGCAAAGGACAATGATAAACCTCAACAAATGGAATTGGGGAGAAGTATCTTGTGTAGTACTAGACTAAAAAAGCACCAGAAATTTAAAATAGTGAATAATGGTGTTAGGTGCATTCTTATTTGGCATCTTTACTACTGATATAGAAGAGTGATGGGATTCAGACACAATACTATACTTGTGAAGATTTGTGCACATCAGCAAGAACAGAAAAATAATGCACAAGGGTCTAAAGAGATGTGAACAACAACAAAAATGAAAATTGACCTGGAAGATGGCAATTAATACATATAAGGAAAAATAATCTGAAAAGCAGATACTGAATGGGAAGTAGAAACCTGGGAAGCAAATGAGATAGGAGTTTGCAATGTGATATAGCGGGAGGCGTGGGATGAGGAGAGAAGAAGCCAGTGAGGTTTTGGGCTGCATACACAAAAGTATGCTATCATGGAATAGTCCGTCTGTACAGATGCTCTTGTATGACTCACCTAGAATAAGTATTTAATTCCATCTAGGCATTTATATCAGATTTATCCCCCAGCCCAAGACAATGAGAGTTCTGTCCTTAATTAGCTTGTAAAAGTTCTTTAGTGCAGGAACTATCTTCAACTGCACATTTGTGCCCAACACAATGGGATTCTGATTTTGACTAGGACCTCTATGTGCTACCATAATATGAATACTACTACTTCCAAATATAATAATCACATGACAGATTCTCAGCTTTAACATCATATTAAAGATTTTTGCATATTAAATTTATTAAATGTATACACAGAGCACTTCTCTGCACTACAAGGATGGGATGGGTTCATTGTCTCACAGATGGATTTTACAAAAACCTTCCACAGAAAGTGACACTAGAAACCAAGTGCCTTGCTTATATATCGCTTACTGAGTGTTGTGCTTAAAGAATGGTGATCAAATTGAACTTACCTTAATTATCTCAGTTGAGGACATGGTAAAGATGTATAGCTGATTTTTATTTGTGCTAATGAGTAGCGTTTCCTCTGAGGGGCTAAAACACATGCACATAACATCCTGCTTGTCTGACTGATTTGGGTCACTGCTGCGCTGATCCTGGGGAATCTACACAGCAAACCAGTCCCATTAGACTATTTCAAATCTCAGTTCTCCACATAGCACACACACTTGCAGTGTAATTCTGCTTTGGTAGGGATATGCTTAGAAATCAATTGACTCTAAAGGAGTAGATGCCTTACCTACACAAAGACAGTAATGCAGACAAGGTGACCCAGGTGGAATTTTCCATCTTTAATAGCTATAATTTCAGAACACGTTTTCAACATTTGTCTTAATGTATGCATCACATACAAAAAATGACAACAAAAGAATACAAAGCAAAGTCAAGCACTCAAGTTAGGAAATGGCAGAATTACGGTTGTCCATGAAAGAACAGTTCCTTACCTTACAGTACTTGCGCTTCTTTGAGATGTGTTTTCCACATGGACTTCAGTCCTAGTGATCATGTTTCCCATGTGCATAGATCCTTTTGGCCAGCGGTGACCATTGGGGATGCACCTGTGCCTAGTTCTCCTAGTGCTCCCCTACCCAAGGGTATAAAGAGCAGAGTGAGCACAACTAGCTCCTTCACCACTACAGAATATAAGAGGGGTAGGACTCTGTAGTAGGGGGAAGGGAAGCAGATCATGGAATCCATGCGGACAATATATCTCAAAGAATCACAATTACTGTAAGGTAAGTAACCATTTCGTCTTCGAATGATTGTCCACATGCATTCCACTCTTAGTGACTTACAAGCAGTCATCAGATTGCTTGAAGGTGGTGTGACGCTGGCAGGCCAGGGGCCAGCTCTTGCCAAGACTGCAGACATTAGCTAAGAAAAAACGGTTACTCGCCTCAGAACTGTTGTTCTTCGAGATGTGTTGTTCATGTCCATTCCAATCAGGTGTGTGCACATGAACATGCACAGCAGCCGGAAGATTTCTCCCCAGCAATATCCATCGGTCCCCCTGGAGTAGCACCATCATGGTGCTCAATATAGGGCACTACTGACCCACCACCCCCTCAGTTCCTTCTTGCTGGTTACTCCAACAGAGGAGCAGGTGGGTGGATATTGAAATGGACATGAACAACACATCTCGAAGCGCAGTTATGAGAAGGTGAGTAACCATTTTTTCTCCTTCGAGTGCTTGTTCATGTCAATTCCAATCAGGTGACTCCCAAGCCTAAGATCAGGATGCGGGGTCAGAGCTGTCCACTGACTGGAGCACTGCTCTATCAAAGGCCGCATCATCTCTGGCCTGCTGGGTAATTGCATAATGTGCGGTGAAAGTATGTATGGAGGACCATGTCGCCGCTCTGCATATTTCCTGGGTCGGAACTTGTGCCAGGAACGCTGCTGAAGAAGTCTGCGCCCTAGTGGAGTGTACTGTGAGCGGAGGAGCAAGCACCTCTGCCAGGTTATAGCATTCATGGATGCAGGACATGATCCATGAGGAAATTCATTGAGAGGAGACTGGAAGACCCTTCATCCTGTCTGCCACAACCACAAACAGTTGAATGGACTTCCTAAATGGTTTCATTCTTTCATTGTAAAAGGCTCTGCAGACAATCAGTGAGTGGAAACTCTGCTCCCTGCTGCTCATAGAATCATAGAATCATAGAATCATAGAATATCAGGGTTGGAAGGGACCCCAGAAGGTCATCTAGTCCAACCCCCTGCTCAAAGCAGGACCAAGTCCCAGTTAAATCATCCCAGCTAGGGCTTTGTCAAGCCTGACCTTAAAAACCTCTAAGGAAGGAGATTCTACCACCTCCCTAGGTAACGCATTCCAGTGTTTCACCACCCTCTTAGTGAAAAAGTTTTTCCTAATATCCAATCTAAACCTCCCCCATTGCAACTTGAGACCATTACTCCTCGTTCTGTCATCTGCTACCATTGAGAACAGTCTAGAGCCATCCTCTTTGAAACCCCCTTTCAGGTAGTAAGTACGGCTTAGGAAAGAACACTGGGAGGAAGATGTCCTGGTTGATGTGAAACTGGGAGACAAACTTCAGGAGGAAAGCTGGATGTGGCCTGAGCTGAACCTTGTACTTATAGAACACAGTATAAGGGGGCTCTGATATTAGGGATTTGAGCTCAGACATCCTCCTCCTGGCTGAGGTTATCGCTACCAGAAACGCCACCTTGTATGCCAGTTAAAGCAGGGAATAAGTCGCCAGTGGTTTGAAGGGCAGATCCATCAATTTGGAAAGGACCAGACTGAGGTCCCAAGTTGGGGCCAGTTGTCGGACGTGTGGATATAGCCTGTCGAGACCTTTCAGGAAACGGTTGACCATAGGGTTGGCAAACACCGACTGGCCCTCTGAGCCTGGATGGAAGGCAGAGATGGTGGTCAAGTGAACTGTTACTGATGACCTGCACAGCCCCTGCTGCTTGAGATGGAGAAGGTAGGCTCTCTGCACAGGTACTACTGTGGAGAAGGATTTGGAAGAGCCCTCTGAGGGAAGGGATCAGAAGGAGACCCCATCAGCCGGAAGGCATGGGATGCATTGTCCTAGGGATGGTGGTTCCATGACCACCACTCCCAAGAGGAGGAGACGGGTGGTGGTGATTGGGGACTCCCTCCTAAGGGGGACAGAGTCACCTGTCTGCCGACCAGACCGGGAAACTCGAGAAGTGTGCTGCTTGCCTAGAGCTGGAATGCAGGATGTGACCGAGTGTCTGCCAAGATTGATGAAGAACTCGGACTGCTACCCCTTCCTACTTTTCCACAGGGACACCAATGACACCACCAAGAATGACCTTGAGCGGATCACTGCAGGCTACTTGGCTCTTGGAAGAAGGATAAAGGAGTTTGAAGCGCAAGTTGTGTTCTCGTCCATCCTCCCTGTTGAAGGAAAAGGCTCAGGTAGGAACCATTGAATTGTGAAGGTGAATGCGTGGTTATGCAGGTGGTGTCGGAGAGAGGGCTTTGGATACTTTGACCATGGAATGTTGTTCCGGGAAGAAGGATTGCTAGGAAGAGATGGGATCCACCTAACGAAGAGAGGGAAGAACATCTTTGCAGGCAAGCATGCTAAACTAGTGAGGAGGGCTTTAAACTAGGTCCACTGGGGGATGGTGACCTAAGCCCAGAGGTCAGTGGGGAAGTGGGATACCAGGAGGAAACACAAGGAGGAGGGTATAAGATGGGAAGCCTCCTGATTCAGAGTGAGAAAGTAGGGCAATTGGCTAGTTATCTTAAGTGCATGTACACGAACGCAAGAAGCCTGGGAAACAAGTGGGAAGAATTGGAAGTCCTGCCACAATCAAGGAACTATAATGTGATTGGAATAACAGAAACTTGGTGGGGCAATTCACATGACTGGTGCACTGTCATGGATGGGTATAAAGTTTTCAGGAAGGTCAGGGATGGGAGGAAAGGTGGAGGAGTTGTATTTTGTGTAAGAGAGCAGTATGACTGCTCAGAGCTCCAATATGAAACTGGAGAAAAGCCTTTTGAGAGTTTTTGGGTTAAGTTTAGAGGCAAGAGCAACAAGCGTGATGTTGTGGTGGGTGTGTGCTATAGACCACCAAATCAGAAGGATAAGGTAGATGAGGCTTTTTTCGGACAACTAACTGAAGTTTCCAGATCACAGGCCCTGGTTCTAATGGGGGACTTCAATCACCCTGACATCTGCTGGGAGAGCAATACAGCAATGCACAGACAATCCAGGAAGTTTCTGGAGAGTGTTGGGGACAACTTCCTGGTACAAGTGCTGGGGGAACCAACTAGTGGCTGTACTCCTCTTGACCTGCTGCTCATAAACAGGGAAGACTCGGTAGGGGAAGTAGAAGTGGGTGGCAACCTAGGCAGCAGTGATCATGAGATGGCTGAGTTCAGGATCCTGACAAAAGGAAGAAAGGAGAATAGCAAAATAAGGACCCTAGACTTCAGAAAAGCAGACTTAAACTCCTTTAGGGAACTGATGGGCAGGATCCCCTGGGAGGCTAATATGAGGGGGAAAGGAGTCCAGGAGAGCTGGCTGTATTTTAAAGAAGCCTTATTGAGGGTGCAGGAACAAACCATCCCGATGTTCAGAAATAATAGCAAATTTTGGCAGGCGACCAGCTTGGCTTAACAGTGAAATCTTCGGTGAGCTTAAACTGAAAACGGAAACTTACAAGAAATGGAAGTTTGGACAGATGACTAGGGAGGAGTATAAAAATATTGCTAGAGCATTGCAGGAGTGTAATCAGGAAGGCCAAGGCACAATTGGAGTTGCAGCTAGCAAGGGATGTGAAGGGTAACAAATGGGGGAGGCAACCTATTGGCGCTGATTCCATGGGTGTTCCGCGGCTGGAGCACCCACAGGGAAAAATTGGTGGGTGCAGAGCACCCACCAGCAGCTCTCTGCCTGCCCCAGCTCATCTCTGCCTCCGTTCAGCCTCCTCCCCTGAGCAGGCTGCAGGTTCCTGCTTCTCCCCCTCCATCCCAGCGCTTGCACCGCGAAACAGCTGTTTTGCGCAGCAAACCTGGGAGGGAGGGAGGGAGGGAGGGGAAGGAGAAGGAACGCGGCGCGTTTGGGGAAGAGGCGGGGCCAGGGCGGGGATTTGGGGAGGGATCCAATAGGGGCAGTGAGGGGGCGGAGTCGGGGTGGGGCGGTGCGAGCACCCACCAGCGTCAACAAAAGTTCGCGCCTGTAAGGCAACCTAGTGACAGATGATGAGGAAAAAGCTGAAATACTCAATGCTTTTTTTGCCTTGGTCTTCACAGACAAGGTCAGACTACTGCACTGGGCAACACAGTATGGGGAGGAGGTGAGCAGTCCTCAGTGGTGAAAGAACAGGTTAAGGACTATTTAGAAAAGCTGGACATGCACAAGCCCATGGGTCCAGATCTAATGCATCCAAAGGTGCTGAGGGAGTTGGCTGATGTGATTGCAGAGCAATTGGCCATTATCTTGAAAACTCATGGTGATCAGGGAAGGTCCCTGACGATTGGAAAAAGACAAATATAGTGCTCATATTTTAAAAAGGGAAGAAAGAGAACACAAGGAACTACAGACCAGTCAGCCTCACTTCAGTCCCTGGCAAAATCATGGAGCAGGTCCTCAAGGAATCCATTTTGAAGCACTTGGAGGAGAGGAAGGTGATCAGGAACAGTCAACATGGATTCACCAAGGACAAGTCATGCCTGACCAACGTGACTGCCTTCTATGATGAGATAAGTGGCTCTGTGGATATGGGGAAAACGATGCATGTGATATATCTTGACTTTAGCAAAGCTTTTGATAAGGTCTCCCACAGCATTCTTGCCAGCAAGTTAAGGTAATATGGATTGGATGAATGGACTATAAAGTGGATAGAAAGTTGGCTAGATTGTCGGTCTTAACAGGTAGTGATCAATGGCTCGATGTCTTGATGCCAGCTGGTATCAAGCGGAGTACCCCAGGGGTCGGTGCTGTGGCCAGTTTTATTCAACATCTTTATTAATGATCTGGATGATGGGATGGATTGCACCCTCAGAAAGTTTGCAGATGACACTACTATTCGGGGAGAGGTAGATATGCTGGAGGGTAGGGATGGGGTCCAGAGAGACCTAGACAAATTGGAGGATTGTGCCAAAAGAAATCTGATGAGGTTCAACAAGAACAAGTGCAGAGTCCTGCACTTAGGAAGGAAGAATCTCATGCACTGCTACAGGCTGGGGACCGACTGCCTAAGCAGCAATTCTGCGGAAAAGGTCCTGTGGATTACAGTGGATGAGAAGTTGGATATGAGTCAACAGTGTGCCCTTGTTGCCAAGAAGGCTAATGGCATATCGGGCTGCATTAGTAGGAGCATTGCCAGCAGATCGAAGGAAATGATTATTCCCCTCTATTCGGCACTGGTGAGCCCACATTTGGAGTATAGTGTCCAGTTTTGGGTCCCCCACTACAGAAAGGATGTGAACAATTTGGAAAGAGTCCAGCAGAAGGCAATGAAAATGATTAGGGGGTTGCGGCACATGACTTATGAGGAGAGGCTGAGAGAACTGGGCTTATTTAGTCTGCAGAAGGAAGAGTGAGGAGGGATTTGATAGCAGCCTTCAATTACCTGAAGGGAGGTTCCAAAGAGGATGGAGCTAGGCTGTTCTCAGCGGTGGCAGATGACAGAACAAGGAACAATGGTCTCAAGTTGCAGTGGGGGAGGTCTAGGTTGGATATTAGGAAACACTATTTCACTAGGAGAGTGGTGAAGCACTGGAATGGGTTATCTAGGGAGGTTGTGGAATCTTCATCTTTAGAGGTTTCTTAAGTCTGGCTTGACAAAGCCCTGGCTGGGATGCTTTAGTTGGTGTTGGTCCTGCTTTGAGCAGGGGATTGGACTAGATGACCTCTTCAGATCTCTTCCAACCGTAATATTCTATGATTCTAAGGTAACCCAGAATGAGTGGTATAGAGGTGAATGTTGGGGACGAATGATACTGCACTCACCAGATTGAGAATCTCTTCTACTTGGCAAGGTAGGTAGCCCTGGTGGAGGGTTTCCTACTGCCAAGGAGAAATTGTCTAACTGGGTCCGAGCAGGAAAGCTCCATGGGGTTCAGCCTTGGAGCTTCCATGTTGTGAGGTGCAACGTCTCAAGGTTTGTGTGCTGGAGACAGCCGTGATCATGAGTTATTGAGTCTGGGAGGAGTGAGAAGGTATTGGGGCTTCCACGGACATTTCCAGGAGAGCTGTATACCAGTGTTGGCGGGGCCAGGCTGGAGCTAACAATATCACTGAAGCCTCTTCCATCCATATCTTAAGGAGCACCTTGTGAACGAGATGGATGGGCAGGAACATGTAGAAAAGATGGCCTCCCTTCAAGTCGAGGGCAGCATACCAGTCCCCTCGATCCCAGGAAGAGACCATGCAGAAGAGACCATGCAGAACTTCAGTTTCCTTCTGAACTTGTTGAGCTCTTACAGGTCCAGGATGGGCCTGAGCCCGCCTTTGGCTTTTGGTATTAGGAAATACTGGGAATAGAAGCCCCTGCCCTTCAGCTCCTGAGGAACCTCTTACACTGCCCACAGTGAGAGAAGTGAGTGCACCTCCTGTATGAGGAGTTGCTTGTGAGAAGAGTCCCTGAAGAGGGATGAGGAACGGGGGTGGAAGGGCAGGAGGGCTGAGAACTGGAAGGAGTATCCTCTCTCTACTGTGTGGAGCACCAAGTGGTCTGAAGTGATACGGGCCCATGCAGGGTAGAAAGGGGATAGTCGGGAAGAGAAGGTAAGGCGGATTGGATCCAGTGCAAGTGTTGGTGCGCCGTCCTCATTCACACCTTCAAAAGACCTGCTTCTGGCTGGATGAAGGTTTGGATAGGACAGAGCCCTAGCGTGAGGACAGGTGCGGCCTCTTCCTGTCGCTCCTGTTTCTCCTCTGTGAGCCATCCTGCTGGTTCTGTGGTTGGAAGAACCACGGACGAGGTTACGGCCTAAAATGCCTCCGCTGTGTGGCAGGGCTGTGGAGGTCCAGCAATTTGAGGGTGGCTCTCGAGTCTTTTAGACTATGTAGCTTTTTATCCGTCTTTTCGGAAAATAGAGTTGCACTCTCAAAAGGGAGATCTTGAATGGTCTGCTGGACCTCATATGGCAGTCCTGATATCTAGAGCCAGGAGCCCCTTCTCATGGCAATCCCAGTAGACATCACCCATGTGAATGCTCTCTTCTCTCCATGCCCAAGGAGTCCTGCGGTGTTTGGGGATCCTGGGCACAAATGGTGTCGTGGCCCTTGATGCCAGAGTTGTATACATCGGTGCCAAGGCTGCCAGTGCCGAAGTTGTTGAAGCCAGAACCTATGGTGTTGGGGATGTCAGTGCCAAGGCTGTTGGTGCTAAGGACATCAGCGCTGATACCACTGGGGCTGGCGTAGACGACACTGATGCCGCTGGGGTTGGGATGGTGGCATCAGGGAGAGATGTAGCTACCCCTGATCCTGCCAATGCCGATGGTGCCGGAGGTGGTATGAAAGTGGCATAGGCCACCACTGCCGTCCTGGAATGTAACCCTTGGTTCTGACCTTGGCCTTTGTGAAAGGCCCAAGGAGTTCAAAAGGGCCACTGTGCTGGGGGCTGCCACTGCATGGGCATTGGTGCTAGATAAGGGTGCGGGTCTCGTGATGACCCAGACCATCTACTTCTGCTCCTACAAGATCGATAGGAGACCAACTCCAACTCCAAGGTCTCCAAAAAGAGGACCACAGAGGAGTGGTACTCTGAGGCACCAATGACAGGTTTCAGAGTAGCAGCTGTGTTAGTCTGTATTCGCTCACAAAAGCTTATGCTCAAATAAATTTGTTAGTCTCTAAGGTGCCACAAGTACTCTTTTTCTTTCTGAGGCACCAAGGGTCCACACTGAGGGCTTGAGGACCAATGAGGCTGCTGCCCCTGTTCTGGCACTGGGGAGTGGTGCACCGGGGATGGAGACTGCTGGGACGTCATTGCGGGCTTTCCCCTTGATGGTGCTGGAGGAGTCACTGGTGCCAATGACCTATCCCGTCTAGGTGGGGAGAACGATGCCGTGAGCTGGAGCAGTTCCCAGGCTGCCTCAAATACCTCCGGGGTCGATGGGAGGTGTAGTTGTTGGCTCAGCCTTGGCAAGCGAGAATCGTCTGGACTCAACCGCCCTTCTACAGGGGCAGGAGTTGACGCGACTGTCTCTGGGGCTGAGGTAATGTGGCCCGACTCGGGTCTCACAACAGCTGGCTCCTTGGGTCTAGCCGGGGTGGGGTGGGGGTGGGGGGCTGCGGGGAAATGACTCCTCTCTGGCCTCCTATTATTCTGTGGCACTGGGGATTGAGACCTGTGCCTACCTGCGGCATGTGAGCCTTAAATGGAGCCATGACAGTGCTGAGAGTCCTTGTCCTTTCTTGGCACCGATCCCCATGCCAACGGTGCTGGGGCACTGCATACCAAGGAGGAGATACTTGGTGCCAGGTCCGCCAACTCGGGGTCAGATTAGGACGGGAGTGCTACTTCCATTAGTAGGAGCTTCAGGCACTGAGCTCTATCTTTCAGTGTCCTGGGGCAAAACCCCCTGCAGATCCTACAGTGATCCTTTTGATGGCTCTCTCCCAAACACTTCCAACACGAAGTGTGAGGATCGCTTCTGGGCATTTACTTGCCATTGACCTCACAGGCTTTGAAGCCAGGAGAATGCGGCATGCCCTAGCACTGGGATAGCACAGGAGGGGAAACCCCTCCAAAAGAAACTTAAGAACTAAGTAAAGTATCTACTAACTACTTAACATTAACTACAAAACTAATGAAGAACTATATACAGACTGCCAAATGCACTTGTCACAACAAGACCAAGGGGAAGTTCCAGCTAATCATCACTGGCAGTAAGAAGGAACTGAGGGGTTGGTGGATTGATAGGGCCCTATATTGAGTGCCATGATGGCACCACTCCAGGGGGCGTCCGGACCGACCCAATAGATACTGCTAGGGGAAATATCTTCCAGCTACCGTACACACGCACACACCTGATTGGAATTGACATGAACAAGCATTCGAAGAAGAACTGGCAGACTCATAGTTGAAAACCAGACCAGTTCACCTGTATGTTAGTTTTGCTCAAAATAGGTATTAATCTTGTAAGAATGTATTTAGTGTTTAGAATCTACAAAAGGCTTGTAAGTTGCTGCATGCATTAATCTCACTTGTAATGTCTGTATACCCTGCCATAGGAAAATATGTACGTTTTGCTTTGTAACTTTGAAAATGTTTGCACTAAACTTGTGAATCCAGAAATGGAAATCATCACCCCAGCCCGTCCAGGAGAACTATCAGAATTTAACCATTATAAGACGAAAACCTTTTTTAATTTCCCCATCCACCCGTGGAGAAGTACATGCAGAAGGCATCTTCGCATCACTTTGAATGCTGGAAGAGGGAAATAAAAAGAGGTGATGTGAAGATTTTTCATCTCTTTGCTGTTTGAACTCTCACAGGGCCAATCACCAAACTGAAGCCAGAGATCCCCAAGGGTTGTCTCCTGGGTCCACTCTGAAAGACACTTTGAATAGACAGCTCTCTACAACTCTGTCACTCTTAGGATTTAGATGGTAACTCATTTGTGTATATATGTTTGCTTGTTTTAAGCTGTAAATAACTTATTTCTCTTTCCTAGTGAATAAACCTTTAGAAAGTTTAACACAGGATTGGCTACAGGCATTGTATTTGGCATATGATATATGATACCAATTGATCTAGGCTAAGTAAGTGGTCTCTTGGGACTGGAAGCAATCTGCATATTGTGTGATTTTTGGTGTAGGTGACCATTTATCACTAAGTCCAGTTGTATGGATGGCCAGATAGACTAGAGAGTCTTAGGAGACTGTCTGGGACTCCATGATTAGATTTTTATAGTGATCCAGGAGTTCACATTTGTTACTGGCTTAGTAAAAATTTAATTATAGAACTTACCTCAAGCTGGTTGTATCTGCCCTGTTTTTGACAGTCTGCCCCGAGGTAGGCACTCACTGTCGTGAGCCACTCAAGACAGTGTGACAGGTGGGAAGTAGTTCTACTAAAACAGTAACTACAAGACAGCCCTAAATAAAAGGGCATTCAATCTGGAAGCCTTTATCGAAGAGTAATGACTAGTAAATATGTGGACTGAGTGGCAGGGAGCTACCCTACAGAAATAGGGACATTCTTCAAACAGGCAGCAGAGGCTTCTTGAGCTCTAAGGTGGATCTAACCAGACTAACTCAGGGCATGGCCTGATACAGATGGAGACTCAGTTAGATAATCCCTGAGTGGATACTGCCTGACCCTTAATCCTCTCTGTAAAGGCATAAACAGTCTAGGTGTGTTCCTGCATAATTTTGTCCTGTCAATGTAAAGACACAATGGTCTTAACTATATCAAATGTGTGAAGTTTAGCTTCCCCAAGGAAAAATGAGGCTTGGAGAAGAAACCCAGGAAATAAATACATTGGTACATATATAATTCTAAAAAAAAATATTTCAGCAGGAACTTGGGGTGAGACCTGGCAGTGATCCTGTCCTTAACAGAGGCAGGAGGTCACGGCAGCATGCTGCACAGCTGGAAACAGATAAGCATGGGAGGCTGGGGCCACCAGAGAGAAGAGAAGCAGGAGGAATTCCACTCAGCTAGAAATTTCAAATCAATACCAGGTTCTCAACATGGAAACTCTGGAAGATACCTCTCAAGATCCAGCAGGTCCAAGGAAACAGAGAGATGTATGGGACACATATGTGGATGGCAGCTCAGCCCAACGAGTAAGAAAATCAAGCCTGTGTACAAAGAGTTCTCCACCCATCCAAAGAAGACAGACAATTCTTGTTGGAAATTCAATACAGTACTCAGAAGAATCAAAAGAACATTCTGCAATGGACAGGTGGACAACTGGACAATATGCTATCTTCTAGGAGCCAAGACACAAGACATCACTCTAAGATTGGATAGACTTCTGAAGTTGAGAGGGAAGGATTCACTGGTGATGGTTCACATTGGTACTAATGACACTGCATTGTGAGATATCTCACAGATACTAGATGACTCCACAAAAAGAAAAGGAGTACTTGTGGCACCTTAGAGACTAACAAATTTATTAGAGCATAAGCTTTCGTGAGCTACAGCTCACTTCATCGGATGCATCCGATGCTCTAATGCTCTAATAAATTTGTTAGTCTCTAAGGTGCCACAAGTACTCCTTTTCTTTTTGCGAATACAGACTAACACGGTTGCTACTCTGAAACCTGATAGATGACTTCAGAGAACTTGGAAGTGTGCTAAAGAAGAATGTCCAAGCGATCACCTGAAATCATTCCTGTTCCATGAGTGAAGAAAGACAAGAGGCAGAAGATTCTGGAAGTAAACCATTGGCTAGGTAAGTGATGGAAGATAGAGCGTTTTGTTTTTGTGGAACATTGGTACACCTATGGGGAGAGAGGACTGTATAGTTTAGATCTCCTCCTCCTCAGCAGAAGGCAGCGAACCAGCTGAGCGGCAGCGAACCAGCTGAGCAGCGGGGACAGCAGAGCAGCTCACAGCAGGAGTTTGCCTGGGACTGGTAAGTATCCGAGTGTGTGTGTTTGCTTGCTGAGGAAGTATCCGAGCGTGTGTTTGCTGGGAGGGCAGGGAGAGAGCCTGAGTGAGTGTCTGATTGGCTGCAAGCCTGCAGGGGGCGGGCATTAGGGTGTCTGTGTGTTTGCGTCAGGGAAGCCTGGCTGTTTGAAAATAGCCAGAGCCTCGCGAACCAGCTGAGCGGCAGCGAACCAGCGGAGCAGCGGGGACAGCAGAGCAGCTCACAGCAGGAGTTTGCCTGGGAGTTCGCCTGGAGTGAGCCCAGTGAGGCTTACATCTTGCCAACGTCTCTGAGGAAGCTCATAGTAGGTAGGTGATATGGAAGGGGGGGGTTCAGCTGTTGTGACCTGCACTGGATGTGCCATGTTTGTCTTTCTTTCACAGGACAGAAGCGACTTTGTCTGTACAAAGTGCAAGCTGGTCTCCATATTGGAAGAGAAGATTGAAGGTCTGGAGCAACAGGCAACGACCCTGCGTTGTATACGAGAGACTGAGGATTTTCTGGACCAAACTCAGGATAGGCTTCTAGGGGCACAAAGCTCTAAAGATATAGAGCAGGTTGCACAGAGGAGCCAAGAGGCCAGTGAAGAAGCTTGGCAACATGTGACCTCCAGAAGAGGTAAGCGGAATGTCCGGGTTCCAGTAACACAGACACAGGTAACTAACCGCTTTCATGTTCTCTCCACAGGTACCATTGCGGAGAATGGACCAGATGATATGTCTGGGGGGAGAAAGCAGAAGGAGACTCCGCTGGTTGGGAGGCATGAGATGCGATGTCCTGAGGTTGGGGGTTCCACGACCACCACTCCCAAGAGGAGAAGGCGGGTGGTGGTGGTCGGGGACTCTCTCCTCCGGGGGACTGAGTCATCTATCTGCCGCCCTGACCGGGAAAACCGAGAAGTCTGCTGCTTGCCAGGGGCTAAGATTCGTGATGTGACGGAGAGACTGCCGAGACTCATCAAGCCCTCGGATCGCTACCCCTTCCTGCTTCTCCACGTGGGCACCAATGATACTGCCAAGAATGACCTTGAGCGGATCACTGCGGACTACGTGGCTCTGGGAAGAAGGATAAAGGAGTTGGAGGCGCAAGTGGTGTTCTCGTCCATCCTCCCCGTGGAAGGAAAAGGCCTGGGTAGGGACCGTCGAATCGTGGAGGTCAACGAATGGCTACGCAGGTGGTGTCGGAGAGAAGGCTTTGGATTCTTTGACCATGGGATGGTGTTCCATGAAGGAGGAGTGCTGGGCAGAGACGGGCTCCATCTTACGAAGAGAGGGAAGAACATCTTTGCCAGCAGGCTGGCTAACCTAGTGAGGAGGGCTTTAAACTAGGTTCACCGGGGGAAGGAGACCAAAGCCCTGAGGTAAGTGGGAAAGCGGGATACCGGGAGGAAGCACAGGCAGGAAGGTCTGTGAGGGGAGGGCTCCTGCCTCATACTGGGAATGAGGGGCGATCAACAGGTTATCTCAAGTGCTTATATACAAATGCACAAAGCCTTGGAAACAAGCAGGGAGAACTGGAGGTCCTGGTGATGTCAAGGAATTATGACGTGATTGGAATAACAGAGACTTGGTGGGATAACTCACACGACTGGAGTACAGTCATGGATGGTTATAAACTGTTCAGGAAGGACAGGCAGGGCAGAAAAGGTGGGGGAGTAGCACTGTATGTAAGGGAGCAGTATGACTGCTCAGAGCTCCGGTACGAAACTGTGGAAAAACCTGAGTGTCTCTGGATTAAGTTTAGAAGTGTGTGCAACAAGAGTGATGTCATGGTGGGAGTCTGCTATAGACCACCGGACCAGGGGGATGAGGTGGATGAGGCTTTCTTCCGGCAACTCACGGAAGCTACTAGATCGCATGCCCTGATTCTCATGGGTGACTTTAATTTTCCTGATATCTGCTGGGAGAGCAATACAGCGGTGCATAGACAATCCAGGAAGTTTTTGGAAAGCGTAGGGGACAATTTCCTGGTGCAAGTGCTAGGGGAGCCAACTAGGGGGAGCGCTTTTCTTGACCTGCTGCTCACAAACCGGGTAGAATTAGTGGGGGAAGCAAAAGTGGATGGGAATCTGGGAGGCAGTGACCATGAGTTGGTTGAGTTCAGGATCCTGACGCAGGGAAGAAAGGTAAGCAGCAGGATACGGACCCTGGACTTCAGGAAAGCAGACTTTGACTCCCTCAGGGAACAGATGGCCAGGATCCCCTGGGGGACTAACATGAAAGGGAAGGGAGTCCAGGAGAGCTGGCTGTATTTCAAGGAATCCCTGTCGAGGTTACAGGGACAAACCATCCCGATGAGTCGAAAGAATAGTAAATATGGCAGGCGACCAGCTTGGCTTAATGGTGAAATCCTAGCGGATCTTAAACATAAAAAAGAAGCTTACAAGAAGTGGAAGGTTGGACATATGACCAGGGAAGAGTATAAAAATATTGCTCGGGCATGTAGGAAAGATATCAGGAGGGCCAAATCGCACCTGGAGCTGCAGCTAGCAAGAGATGTCAAGAGTAACAAGAAGGGTTTCTTCAGGTATGTTGGCAACAAGAAGAAAGCCAAGGAAAGTGTGGGCCCCTTACTGAATGAGGGAGGCAAGCTAGTGACAGAGGATGTGGAAAAAGCTAATGTACTCAATGCTTTTTTTGCCTCTGTTTTCACTAACAAGGTCAGCTCCCAGACTGCTGTGCTGGGCATCACAAAATGGGGAAGAGATGGCCAGCCCTCTGTAGAGATAGAGGTGGTTAGGGACTATTTAGAAAAGCTGGACGTGCACAAGTCCATGGGGCCGGACGAATTGCATCCGAGAGTGCTGAAGGAATTGGCGGCTGTGATTGCAGAGCCCTTGGCCATTATCTTTGAAAACTCGTGGCGAACGGGGGAAGTCCCGGATGACTGGAAAAAGGCTAATGTAGTGCCCATCTTTAAAAAAGGGAAGAAGGAGGATCCTGGGAACTACAGGCCAGTCAGCCTCACCTCAGTCCCTGGAAAAATCATGGAGCAGGTCCTCAAAGAATCAATCCTGAAGCACTTAGAGGAGAGGAAAGTGATCAGGAACAGTCAGCATGGATTCACCAAGGGAAGGTCATGCCTGACTAATCTAATCGCCTTTTATGATGAGATTACTGGTTCGGTGGATGAAGGGAAAGCAGTGGATGTATTGTTTCTTGACTTTAGCAAAGCTTTTGACACGGTCTCCCACAGCATTCTTGTCAGCAAGTTAAGGAAGTATGGGCTGGATGAATGCACTATAGGGTGGGTAGAAAGCTGGCTAAATTGTCGGGCTCAACGGGTAGTGATCAATGGCTCCATGTCTAGTTGGCAGCCGGTGTCAAGTGGAGTGCCCCAGGGGTCGGTCCTGGGGCCCGTTTTGTTCAATATCTTCATAAATGATCTGGAGGATGGTGTGGATTGCACTCTCAGCAAATTTGCGGATGATACTAAACTGGGAGGAGTGGTAGATACGCTGGAGGGGAGGGATAGGATACAGAAGGACCTAGACAAATTGGAGGATTGGGCCAAAAGAAATCTAATGAGGTTCAATAAGGATAAGTGCAGGGTCCTGCACTTAGGATGGAAGAATCCAATGCACCGCTACAGACTAGGGACCGAATGGCTCGGCAGCAGTTCTGCGGAAAAGGACCTAGGGGTGACAGTGGACGAGAAGCTGGATATGAGTCAGCAGTGTGCCCTTGTTGCCAAGAAGGCCAATGGCATTTTGGGATGTATAAGTAGGGGCATAGCGAGCAGATCGAGGGACGTGATCGTTCCCCTCTATTCGACACTGGTGAGGCCTCATCTGGAGTACTGTGTCCAGTTTTGGGCCCCACACTACAAGAAGGATGTGGATAAATTGGAAAGAGTACAGCGAAGGGCAACAAAAATGATTAGGGGTCTAGAGCACATGACTTATGAGGAGAGGCTGAGGGAGCTGGGATTGTTTAGTCTGCAGAAGAGAAGAATGAGGGGGGATTTGATAGCTGCTTTCAACTACCTGAAAGGGGGTTTCAAAGAGGATGGCTCTAGACTGTTCTCAATGGTAGCAGATGACAGAACGAGGAGTAATGGTCTCAAGTTGCAATGGGGGAGGTTTAGATTGGATATTAGGAAAAACTTTTTCACTAAGAGGGTGGTGAAACACTGGAATGCGTTACCTAGGGAGGTGGTAGAATCTCCTTCCTTAGAGGTTTTTAAGGTCAGGCTTGACAAAGCCCTGGCTAGGATGATTTAACTGGGACTTGGTCCTGCTTTGAGCAGGGGGTTGGACTAGATGACCTTCTGGGGTCCCTTCCAACCCTGATATTCTATGATTCTATGATTCTATGATTCTAAGGGGAACCAATCTCCCTGGGACAGGCTGGCTAGAGTAATCAGGATGGGGTTAAACTAATAGCAAAATGGGAAAGTAAAATGAGGGAAGATATAAGCGCTCAATTATCACAAAATTGAGATGTTGAGAACAGAATGAATCTAACATTCTGGGACCAAAGGACATGAAGAGAAGCAATTTTACAATTGCCTACGCACCAATGCTAGGAACCTGGGTAACAAACAAGAGAAACTGGATTTACAAGAAAAATTCAATCTAGCTGGTATTACTGAAAACAGATGGGATGATTTGCAGGATTGAAATGTTAAAATGAATGGTTATAACCTATTTAGGAAGGATCAACTGGGCAAAAGGGGAGGGGGAGTGGCACTTTATGTCAAGAATGGCATTACCTGTTTCTGAGTCACTGATAACTCAGAAGAAAATAATTTTGAATGCTTATGAATCAAAGTCCTAACAGAGAAAGCATAAGATGAGGTAATGATTGGTGTCTACTACAAACCACCAAATCACAAGAAGGAACAGGATGACTGCCTCCTTACACATATATCTATAAGGTATAGGGAAAAAATATGTGATCATGAGGGACTTCAATTTGAGTGATGCATGCTGGAGGTCTCATGCTGCCATATTATAACAGCCTTGGAATTTCTAGACATTATAGATGTCAATTTCCTAACTCAAAAAGTGTTGCCGCCAACACAGGGGAATTCTTTATTAGACCTTGTCCTAACAGATAAAGAGGAACTGATCACAGAACTAAGAATTAATGGTACGTTAGGTACAAGTGGTCATGATCACATTTATAATTTGCAAGCAGAATAAAGTCCAGACCAGTAATATATCTACTCAGTGCTTTGAGAGGGCCAATTTCACAAAGCTGAAAACAATTATGAGCCAAATCAGCCAGAAGGAAGAATTTAATAAGAAAAATGTGAATCATAATTGGGAATCATTTAAGACTGCTTACTAGAAGAAAAAGGCTGTGCTGATTAAAAAAACCAGTCTGGTTTAGAGGAGAAGTGAAGGCACCTATAAAAATAACAAAATAATATATAGCAAAAGGAAGAAAGGGGAAATTGATAGTAATGAAATAAGGCCGTACATTTTTGAAAGTAAGGATAATTAACCATTGGAACAATTTAACAATGGTCATGGTGGATTCTCCATCACTCTTAATATTTAAATCAAGAATGTATGTTTTTATAAAAAAGCTCTAGGAATTATTTCGAGGAAGTTTTATTGCCTGTGTTATACAGGAGGTCAGATTAGATGATCACAGTGGACCCTTCTGGCCTGGGAATCCTTGCGAGGCAGAACCAAGACCGCCCGTCCTGGGCTATCCTTCCATCCCACTCACTCAGAAAGTGATAACTCTCTGGACTTCCTCCCTGGAGACATGGATCCTACCAAAGTCACTTACTCTGAGGGCTTCTTCCCTGAAGTCGTTACCCCAATCTGGTTCTCCCCAGGTTGGATCCTTATTCCCAGTCTACCTTCAGGCTATTTGCTTGGAGGCTAGCTTTTTCCCAAGCCTGTCATAGGAGACTGCTTCTCCCCTGCTATCCTTTCCTTTCAGGCCCATTCACAAGAAACAACCTCCCTCCTACAGCTTTCCTCCCCATCTTATTTCTCCCACCCCTTTATGGAAATCGTCCAACTCTCCCCCAGCTGCATCTGATAATTGAATGGAGCCACCTGATTGCCAGCCAATCAGGATCAGCTGGGAGGTAACACATCTTTCACAGGTGAAACTGAGGCCAACTCCCCTTAAAGGACAGCCAGCCTGTGACACACATACATAGCAACATATATATATTTTAAAAATCCTACCAAAACAAAACACTCCACTGCACACACACTTCCTGCCCCCACAGGGAAAAGATGACAGATGTTAGTCATGTTGCTTAACGCACTACTGGAAGACATTCAGATACTACACTGATGAACGCAACATAAGAACCTATGTAGATTACAGCAGGCTTCTCTGGTGCCAAAACAGACTTCAGTATGAAGGAAGCCACAGTTACAGCACTATCCAGAGGCAGCAACAAAGTCTGGGCACAGAGGGAACCCCAGGATCAGCAGACTCTGAGGATGAAGCAAGCCATTCCTGCACAAGAATAGCTAGAGCCAGGCTGCAGAAGATCCTCTGACTTGGGGCTGATTGAAGATGCTGATCCTGTCATCAAAGACTTTCATTTCCCAACTTTAGGGAACTTGGAAGCTGATGAAGACCAACTGGTTTCCTACACAGGAATGCAGCCTTGTCTATGATCTAGCTTGTAAGACCTTCTACATAAGGAATGTATGTCTGTCCTTTCAGGCCCAAGACAAAGGCCTGATACAGTGAAAATTGGTCCAGATAAACAGACAATTCTGTGTGGTACATAAATTAGTGGATATGTGGGCTAGGAAACATACCACATATACTCAGTCTTTTGCTCTGAGTTGGACATGACCAGTCAGAATCATCCTAAGAACTGGAATCCCCAATAGCACAGAATCTAGTAAGACTACCTATATCTAATACAGCTTTAAATAATAAGCAAAAACTCCGGTAGAAAAAACCAAAGATCTGCAACTAGCTAAGAAAAGAAAGGAACTGAGGTGGTTGGGAATGCATGCCCTCCTCATAACCTTTGCTCTGAATGTTTATATAATCCCAGGGAACACAGGTTTCTTAGAAGGTTCCTGAAACTCGATGATGCCATGGAGGCCAATCCCAAAAGTGGGACTATACAGAGGCTACCTTGATGGAGAATGACTTTGTCGTTAATTCTCTGTGTGACCTTGGACAAGTCACTTCCCCTTCTATAAATGCTGACCAACCTCTTATGGAACAGTGAGGATTAATATCTGTAGAGTGACTGAAAGATGAAGATGACTATAGAAGTATTGAGTATTATTATTACCTGGAGCAGATGTAAAACAAAAGGGCTCTTAAACTGAAACAGTTAATGTCTGACAACTGCAGCCTCTTAATTGCTTGGAGAAGCCTCTTCTGCCCCATTCACAGTCTCTCACCTACCCGGATTTCTCGATTCTCCCTGTAACCTTCCTTCTCTTCAGTCTTTTCAAATAGTAGAACAATTCCTGGCCCAGCTGAGCACGCAAAACCTTTGGAATAAGCAGCAATGGCAGAGATTTGAGGCAAGGAAGCCTGCTGTTGGTCAACAGCTTCACAGAGCATCTCACTGGAGAGATCAGGGGAACTGGCAGTAGGAAATTCAATGAGGCTAAAACGGGAAGAAAGTTATTAAAATCAGCAATAACCAGAGAAACCCAATTTAGTCACAATTAGGGCAATATAGAAAAGCCTCCATTCATTCTTTCCCTAATAACACCTGAGGGACCTAGTTTCTTCTGTGAAGGATCTTTACACATGAGATTGACTCTATCAATAATGACCAGGAAGATTTACCTCTCAGATTCATGTGCCAGCTCATCCTTTTCCACTTCACTGGGACGTTCTTTGCGTTCTATACTTGTCTCCCAGCGTAGATCTCCAGACTCAAAGAGAAAGAGTTTGCCTGTGTCAGTGCCGACCATAACCCTGTCCTCGGTGAGCCAGGCATGGGACAAGTAGTTCTGAGGCTCTCCCCTCTGAAAGTTGGTCTGTTTCAAGGTCCCCTCAGTGTATCTGAAAAGTTTAAAAATGCCATTTCCAGTGATACAAACCTGGGTGTTATCCTGGGGATTGAAGCTCACCTGGAAAGCAGAAAAGAGAAAAAAGTTATTTTTACACAACTATGTTCATGCATTTATTCTACCAATAAATAAAGAGACATGATCCCTGCCCTAAAGAGCTTACAAAATAAGATACAGGACCACAAGGAATGACAAAAAAGTCACAGAAATATATGGAAAGGACAAAGATTACAATAGGAAGAGATAAACTGTTGTACTTGCACATCCTGCATATTCCATTTTCCTCTTTTCTGAGTTGTATGCATAGCTTTTACATATCATAATTATTTTTATAAAATTAAGAGTTTTGCTGGATATTTACTCCCTCAGAGAGCAGAAGAGGTAACCTGCATTGAAAGGCTAACAGAAAGGAAGGGGATTTGAAGGACACAGAGGTATCTCTCCTCAAGGAAGATAGTAGACAGGGAACTGAAAGCATGAGAAAAGCTTTTTCCATCTGGTATATTAAATATACCACTCAGCAAAACTGTGGGGTAGTGTGCTTCTTGGAGACCCTGAATGGAGAGATTATTAATTGACAGTGATACCAGGTAGAGTTTCTGAGTCCCAGGAAGTGCTATTCCTATACAATGTAGCTCTTTACTTTGCATAGTTATTGTTAATCCTGCTGAAGGGTGAAGGAGCAGACAGAGATATTCCTTTGTGGAATGCTCATAGCAGGGTTTACCCAGTATGGCTAAGTCTTTTGCACTGCCTCAGTTTCTCCTTCTTCCCCAGTTAATCAGACTTTATATTGCAGTTGTCTCTCTCAATAACCCTCCCCTCTCCAGGTGTCTAGTTTACTAACAAAGTTTAAAACACAAATCTTTCCCCCAAACTTTGTGGCTGGCTCACAATCCTTGGTGCAGGGTTCTTATCTTGTCTCTGTTAAATATGTGATCTCTCCCAGGCCTTCTACTTAGGAATCCTAAAGGAAACCTGTTATCACCCGCTCCCTCCCTGCCTGCCAGCTAGCCACTCTTTCTGACTGAACTCAGGCTGCCCTTATATTCCCCAGCAGGTCTGGTTTCTAGTCATATACTCCCATCACATTATCCCTGCTGACATTCCCTTCACCTGGGAAGGTGAATTAAACTTGACACTGAAAAGGCAGAGTGCCAACCCCATGAAAGGGTCAGCTCACCCTGTGATATAGAGCAAAGAGTCTTCAGTCAACTCTTGCTGCACTTGAGTCCCAGAGTTCCCATGCTCCCTGATATTTCATGTTTTACACAAGCTTGCTAAAGTGTTTAGGATAAGCTATATGATTCCATATTTGCAAGTTAATTTTTTGTTAGATTTTTGTAAATATTACAGATGCCAGGGTAATTCTTAAACAGTTTTATTGAACACCCTTGCAAAATGTATTATTTATTCATTATTATTGGTATTATTATTATTTATTTTATTATTAACAACACCGTAGGTATGCATGACTGTACATGCCAATTAAAATCTGGCATGATCCATCATGGATCAAATTGTAAGACTGAGGCCCAAATCAGCAAAAACAGATGGAGAGAAAATAACAAAAAAACAAGCTGCAGGTAAGTGAAGGATGAGATTTATGCAGAATACAATCCGAATATTACTTTGTGTTATGGTGTAACAATCACATTAGTTCCATTTTCATGTTTTGAATTTTTAAAAATATTTGTATTGCATTTACTTTTCAAAATTCTTTCATACGCAACAAGATCAGGGGTGGGAAAATTTTTTGGCCTGAGGGCCACATCTGGATATGGAAATTGTATGGCGGGCCATGGATGCTCTATGGGGTGTATCATGGGGAAGCTCTATTAGTGATGTTACCAAGGTGGAGGGAGAGGGGACTCTTGGGGTGTAGCACGGGGGAGGGGGGGCTCTACAGGGGTGCTACCAGGGACTCCTAGGGGCCCTGCTGGTAGTGACACCAAGGTGGCTATACCCAGCACCACCACCACGGGCCGAGGCACCCTAGGTGGGACGGGTGCGGCCCCCGGGCAGTTTCGAGGCTCTTGAGGGTGGGGCGGTAGAAAACCAGGAGAGGATTGGGCGCGCTGCCACGTTGGGGTAGGGGGCTGCCACGTAGGAACTGGTTCCCATCCAGGAAACAGTGCAGTGAAGTAGTGCCTGCGCAGTGCGGCTCTGCGTGCTGGAAGATGGTGCTCATCAAGGGAATTGTGAGTCAGGGGCTGGGGAGTGCCGAGTGGGCAGAGCGGGGCAAGCCCCCGACCCCGCTCCCCAGCGGGAGCTAGAGGGCTGGATAAAAATGTCGGACGGGCTGGAAGTGGCCTGCAGGCCGTAGTTTGCCCACCCCTGAACTAGATAGTTCATCTGTTCTCCGCTAAGGTCAATACACAGGAACATACCTGGCTCATTTACACTCATGTACACTCCAGAGAGTGTACAGAGCATTTTAAATCATGAAATTTTTAATCATGAATAAAATCAGCAAACAGGAACATAAGAACATAAGAATGGCCCTATTGGGTCAGACCAAAGGTCCATCTAGCCCAGTATTCTGTCTTCTGACAGTCGCCAGTGCCAGGTGCCCCAGAGGGACTGAACAGAACAGGTAATGATCAAGTGATCCATCCTTGGTCGCTCATTCCCAGCTTCTGGCAAATAGAGGCTAGGGACACCATTCGTGCCCATCCTGGCTAATAGCCATTGATGGACATATCCTTCATGAATGTATCTAGTTCTTTTTTAAACCCTGTTATGGTCTTTTTTGAACCCTGTTACGGTTCAAGAACCTGATTTAAATAATCAGTTTTAATCTTGTATTGAATTTGTACTTTTTATTGATTCTCATTGGTTGATAACCATTAAACCATGTTGCTTTGCAACTAAATATACCCTTACACTAAATTTGGTACTTCTTTCTGCTAATCAGAACAATACCCTATAACTATCTCTATCAACATTTAAGTAGTTTCAAAAAATGTGAGAGCTACGGCCCCTCTGCCCCGCCCTCCGGTTCAGGCGCCACTGCTGTAAGATATGAATACATCATCCTACTTCTTTCAAAATACATAACAGAAATATTAATTGAATACTTCTGCCTGTTCTGCATGATGATTGACAATTTCACTATCATTGTCTAGTATTAGGCATAAATCATTGCTAAGATTTAGCTTAGGTGATATCTTTAGCTTTCCTTATCAATTGCCTGCATTTCCTAATTTCAAATTTGTACTCATTGCTCTAAAATGCTCCATTTTTCCATCAGTTATATACCTCTATATAAATTTATATTTCATTCCTGTTTTCCCTTATCCTCTTTTTTAAACTTATTTAATTATTGTAGCATGAGGATATGGGGGCATCTTATACAGCATTTTTTAAACCTCCCAATTATCATTCACAGTAGCATGAAGATATGGGGGCATCTTATACAGCATTTTTTAAACCTCCCAATTATCATTCACATTTTTATGCTTACATTTTCCCTTCCACTCAGTTTTTCCCATGGTTGTTTTCAGATTTGAGAAATTGGCAATTTTAAAGCACTAAGTATATATATGTATATATAATACATATATATATATATTGCTGGCTAGGGTTGAATTTTTTGCACTTAACCAATGAAATTAGATAGTAATCACCTGCACCAAGGCAACCATTAATTTTTATGACAGTGATTAGTTCATCTTTATCCATCAGAATGAGGTCTAATATAAAATTACTTTTTACTTTGTACTAAAATTACTTTGTTAGAAAGCCAGCATCTATTATTTTTAGAACTCCAAGAATGTTTTACTAGAGGTAAAACGAGACCTCCAGCATGTCCTCAAGCCTGAATTTCCCCATGACAATGCATTTTTTCTTTCTAACATTACAGAAAAATGTTTAAGGAGCTGCTTATCCTGTTCCCTTGTCTGATGTGGTCTCTATAACAAATCCCCACCATATTCAATCTTGTGATTTAATCAGTTAGAACATTTATCCATAAGCCTTCCAGGACCTGTTCTTCTGAAATGTCAGTAACTCTAAAGCAGGTAATTGGATCTTTGATGTAGAGTGCCACCACCCCCTTCTGTCCACTTTATCTTTCCTAATTATAGACTATCACTATTTTATGGAATTTTATGTTAGTTTTTCCCCTTGCTTGGAGGCTTACACGTGGGACATACCAGATGATTGTTTGAGTCTTTTGTCTCTAGTTAGTTTTTTCCTTTTCGGTTTTTACCTCTCTCTGACATGGTCTGAGTGGTTCCCCGACTGTTCTGACAACTGATTTATTACTTTATTATTTACAAAATTTTAAAAAACAAATTATAGAGACATTTTCAGGAGAAGAAGGTGTTGCCTAACCTCAATTATCATAGAGAAAGTTAGCATATGTAAACTATACATTATCTGGTGTAGAATGTTTCTATTCTCATCTGTCCCAGGATGTCACCCAGTTAGGTGAAAGTAATGGTGGTGTGTTCATACAGGGACAACTGGAAGAAACGATTTATTTTACAGGACAGTGATTTTGTTACACTTATGCACTCTAACAGAAGAAGGGATTCCAGTTATAGGACAGCGTTTTTTCTCTGCCCAGGCACTTCCTCCAATGTTACCTGATAGACAGGGTTGTTCTGGATATCAGCTTTGGCAATTGCCATCGTTCTCTGCTTCTCCCACATCCAATAGGCAAGATTTGACTCAGGGGGTCCAGTCTGGGCCACCAGATACTTAGAATCAGGAGAAAAGGCTAGGCTGACAAATTCCTGAACAGGGAAGTCAAAGACACTAAGTACTTTCCGCTTTTTACATGGGACAGATGACAATTCATAAATTGTGATAGTGGGTTTCTCTTGCACGGTCTCAGAGATGGCCAGGTAGCGTCGACTTGGACTCATGGCCAATGCTAACATCCCCTGACTCTTCTCAGATCCTGTCAAGCAGAGAGAGACAGAGAGAGAGACAAACAGAGACTCTATTAACCCAATTGGGAGGGAAGATGTTGTTGTGCATGAAGTCAAATGTGCATAATTAAATGCCCCACAATATATTAGAGTGCTATGATTTCATAAATAAACTTTCTAAAATCAGAAAATGTCAGAGTTAAGGTTGCCCATGCAAAATCTGCCTCTTGTGCGTATGCAACACTGACAGACAGTTGTCGGTGGGCGGGACTGAACCTGGAACTTTGGAGCTAAATGCATGAGCCTGTACTGCATGATCTAAAAGCCGTATGGCTCTTAGCTAAGGCTGTAGAGCAGACTCATTAATCTCTCTCTCTAAGTGTTCTTGGTGCCACTAGAGGGGACAGAACACTACACCCAGGAGGTGTGTGGGTTACACATGTACATGGAGGCTATGTCTACATGCCTACAAGTGCACTGTTGTGCCATAACCCCTCTATTATCCACATCTGAACTCTTGAATCATGTGTGAGAAAGCTAGCACGCATGAAGGATGTGGTTACGCACATGCTTCCACAGTGGCATGGTCCCATATTCCTGCTACACTACAGCGTGGATGAGCATAAGGGATGTGTTACAGGTCCCAAGTTTCAGTAGTCCTCCAGGCCCATTCCCCTAATGCATTGAAGCCTTTCCTGCCTAACCCTTACTCAATGTATAAAGATTCAGGGCCCTCTAGTAACATGGACCATGTTCCCAGAGCAGCTGCCTGGTCCACCAAGCACATCCAGGTGCTCATCAAACTGTGTTCGGAGTATAACATACTCCACAACTTCATCTGGAGCAGCTAGAAGATTCCCCTGTACCAGAAAATTTTGTGGAGGCTGGAGGAGGTGGGCATTCACTAGACTCCATTCCTGAGGCTCCTGTACTGGAAGATGAAGGACTCGAACAGTCACTTGAGGAGGGACTCTTGTGCACACCAGATGCTCTCCAGGGCTCCCAGTGCAGAGCCTGAAATGGCTCATGACTCCCAGGTGAGGAGGTAGCAGGGACCTCAGAGGAAGCATAGGAGACCCAGAAGAAGAGGATCAAGTGATTTTAAACCTCTTCCTCACGGAGCCAGTAGAGCAAACCCCACCCCTGAAGCCAAAGAGCCAAAGGAGGACCCCAACTTGCAGCAGGAATCAGAATCCAAGGCTGGTAAGTTTTACAATGGACCCCCACCTCCCTGACATTATCTCCTCTTGCTCTGGTGCTACATGCCTGAAACCCAGTCCCCACAGTGTGCCACCCTGAAAGCAAGACATGTCAATAAAGCAATGATTTTATTGAAATTCCATTAACCACTCCTAAAAATTTAGCTGAAGCTATACCAAAGAATATTAATAAACTGTAATTATGCCTCTGTGTCTGTTCATTTCTCAGCCAGCATGCTGTCAGTGATGCTGTCAGTCCTGGGCCATGTGGATCAAGTGAAAGGGAGGAAAGATCTGGGTTTAGAAAGGGCCCATTGGGGTTAGGACAGTTGTAGAAAACATGGTTGTTCAAAGATTAAAAAAAACAACAACCAACCCTCCCCTTCCCCTTGCCTTCCTGTCCCTTTACAAAGGGATATGTGCAGAAGGCTGGTGTGGGAGGGGGTGAATGGGTTAGGTGTGAGCCTGCTTAGGTAAGGTTTCAGAGTAGCAGCCGTGTTAGTCTGTATTCGCAAAAAGAAAAGGAGTACTTGTGGCACCTTAGAGACTAACAAATTTATTAGAGCATAAGGTTTCGTGAGCTACAGCTCACTTCGTCGGATGCATTTGGTAGAAAATACAGAGGGGAGAATCTGTATATTCCACCAAATGCATCCGATGAAGTGAGCTGTAGCTCACGAAAGCTTATGCTCTAATAAATTTGTTAATCTCTAAGGTGCCACAAGTACTCCTTTTCTTTTTGCTTAGGTAAATGAACCCTTTGGTTCTCTGAGGAATGTCACAGTAGTCCTTTGTCCCAGTGAACATTAGAAATGTCTTTTACCATTTGCAGTTCCTGGTGCCTGATACTCCCTGCTCTAAGCCATGCTGCAGAAGCTGGAAGAAATGGGGGTGGATCAAGGATCAGCTCTGGCAGTTGCACAAACACAAGGCCATGTCCCTTTGCAGTGGAGAGTGGCTTTCCGTGTTTACTGGAAAGTTCAGGGAACAAAATAAAGTTTCAGTGTGACTCTTTCTTTCCCTGTTCCTCCCCCTGCTCTTTGCTGGACACAGGGGCAAGATCTTCTGGCAATGCACAGTGGGGAAGGTTAGGGGTGGGTGGGCATTCTTAGTGGTTTGCTTTTCCTTTTCCATGGGAACTCTGCTAGCTTAGAATACAATAAATTTCCTCTTGAATTGAATCCCAATCCTGTAAGCATATTTCAGCAAATTTTTGGTGTAGCAGAAATTCAAACTGGTTCTTCAGGTTCAACAGCGGTGCAAATATGCTTAGTCCACCTTCATTCAGCAATATGTAGAGGGGTGACCATTACCAGAAATATCTCTCTGTCATGGACTGCCAGCTCTCCCCCACAGGACTGGAAAGCCAACCCTCTTTTCCATTCTAGAACCTTGAAAATGGCAATGTTCTCCAAAAGATGGCTCACCTTTAAGAAATAAATTAGTAACTGGTAACAAAGCCCCTGAAAGGTACTGGCCCCTTGATACAGTGCAAGCATTATAATTTTTTAAAAACATTACCATAGGTATTTTACCATTATTAACCTCTGCTCCTTCCTCGGGTGCTGCAAAAGTTGCCTGACAACGAAGAAGGCATCAGAAGTCGCATTTTCTGAAATGTTAAAATTATCAATATTGTGGCCATTGGCAGCACAGCTATGTTATGTGCAGGGATTTTTTCCCATCCTTCAAAGGAAACAAGTAGTATAATGGTACCCTTGTGTTTGAATTGGCAGGACCTTCTGCTATAAAGAGGGAAACCATTCTACCAGGAGAGTAGAAGCAGCACTCCAGAGACAGGTTTCAGAGTAGCAGCCGTGTTAGTCTGTATTCACAAAAAGAAAAGGAGTACTTGTGGCACCTTAGAGACAAACAAATTTATTTGAGCATAAGCTTTCGTGAGCTACAGCTCACTTCATCGGATGCATTTGGTGGAAAATACAGAGGGGAGATTGATATACACACACAGAGAACATGAAACAATGGGGTTATCATACACACTATAAGGAGAGTGATCACTTAAGATAAGCCATCACCAGCAGCAGGGGGGGGGAAAGAGGAAAACCTTTCATGGTGACAAGCAAGGTAGGTTGATAATGTCACGGCTAACCTGGTGGCTGAACTTTGTGACTTTGTCCTCACCCATAACTATTTCACATTTGGGAACAATGTATACCTTCAAATCAGCGGCACTGCGATGGGTACCCGCATGGCCTCACAGTATGCCAACATTTTTATGGCTGATTTAGAACAACGCTTCCTCAGCTCTCGTCTCCTAATGCCCCTACTCTACTTGCGCTACATTGATGACATCTTCATCATCTGGACCCATGAAAAAGAAGCCCTTGAGGAATTCCACCAGGATTTCAACAATTTCCATCCCACCATCAACCTCAGCCTGGACCAGTCCACACAAGAGATCCACTTCCTGGACACTACGGTGCTAATAAGCGATGGTCACATAAACACCACCCTATATCGGAAACCTACTGACCGCTATTCCTACCTACATGCCTCTAGCTTTCATCCAGATCATACCACACGATCCATTGTCTACAGCCAAGCTCCAACACCAGCAGCAGGGGTGGGAAAGAGGGAAACCTTTCATGGTGACAAGCAGATAGGCTATTTCCAGCAGTTAACAAGAACATCTGAGGAACAGTGGGGGGTGCAGTGGGGGGGAGAAATAACATGGGGAAACAGTTTTACTTTGTGTAATGACTCATTCATTCCCAGGCTCTATTCAAGCCTAAGTTAATTGTATCCAGTTTGCAAATCAATTCCAATTCAGCAGGCTCTCGTTGGAGTCTGTTTTTGAAGTTTTTTTGTTGAAGGATAGCCACCCTCAGGTCTGTAATCGAGTGACCGGAGAGATTGAAGTGTTCTCCAACTGGTTTTTGAATGTTATAATTCTTGAGGTCTGATTTCTGTCCATTTATTCTTTTACGTAGAGACTGTCCAGTTTGACCAATGTACATGGCAGAGGGGCATTGCTGGCATATGATGGCATATATCACATTGGTAGATGCGCAGGTGAACGAGCCTCTGATAGTGTGGCTGATGTGATTAGGCCCTATGATGGTGTCCCCTGAATAGATATGTGGACAGAGTTGGCAACAGGCTTTGTTGCAAGGATAGGTTCCTGGGTTAGTGGTTCTGTTGTGTGGTGTGTGGTTGCTGATGAGTATTTGCTTCAGATTGGGGGGCTGTCTGTAAGCAAGGACTGACCTGTCTCCCAAGATCTGTGAGAGCGATGGGTCGTCCTTCAGGACAGGTTGTAGATCCTTGATGATGCGTTGGATAGGTTTTAGTTGGGGGCTGAAGGTGATGGCTAGTGGCGTTCTGTTGTTTTCTTTGTTGGTCCTGTCCTGTAGTAGGTGACTTCTGGGTACTCTTCTGGCTCTGTCAATCTGTTTCTTCACTTCAGCAGGTGGGTATTGTAGTTGTAGGAATGCATGATAGAGATCTTGTAGGTGTTTGTCTCTGTCTGAGGGGTTGGAGCAAATGCGGTTATATGTAGACAATGGATCGAGTGGTATGATCTGGATGAAAGCTAGAGGCATGTAGGTAGGAATAGCGGTCAGTAGGTTTCCGATATAGGGTGGTGTTTATGTGACCATCGCTTATTAGCACCGTAGTGTCCAGGAAGTGGATCTCTTGTGTGGACTGGTCCAGGCGGAGGTTGATGGTGGGATGGAAATTGTTGAAATCATGGTGGAATTCCTCAAGAGCTTCTTTTCCATGGGTCCAGATGACGAAGATGTCATCAATGTAGCGCAAGTAGAGTAGGGGCATTAGGGAACGAGAGCTGAGGAAGCGTTGTTCTAAGTCAGCCATAAAAATGTTGGCATACTGTGGGGCCATGCGGGTACCCATGGCAGTGCCGCTGATTTGAAGGTATACATTGTCCCCAAATGTGAAATAGTTATGGGTCAGGACAAAGTCACAAAGTTCAGCCACCAGGTTAGCCGTGACAGTATCGGGGATACTGTTCCTGACGGCTTGTAGTCCATCTTTGTGTGGAATGTTGGTGTAGAGGGCTTCTACATCCATAGTGGCTAGGATGGTGTTTTTAGGAAGATCACCAATGGACTGTAGTTTCCTCAGGAAGTCAGTGGTGTCTTGAAGATAGCTGGGAGTGCTGGTAACGAAGGGCCTGAGGAGGGAGTCTACATAGCCAGTCCAGACTGATTCATATTCATTTTCATCATCTGAGTCAGATGCCACCAAGCAGAAGGCTGATTTTCTTTTTTTGGTGATTCTGTAGTTTCTTCATCAGAGTGTTGCTTTTTTAAGTCTTCTGACAGCATGTTCCACACCTCGACCCTCTCAGATTTTGGAAGGCACTCCAAATTCTTAAACCTTGGGTTGAGTGTTGTAGCCATCTTTAGAAATCTCATATTGGTACCTTCTTTGCGTTTTCTCAAATCTGCAGTGAGCGTTCTTAAATTGAACAACATATACTTGGTTGTCATCCGAGACCATATGGCAGAATGTGGGTAAAACGATGGAGCAGGAGACATAATTCTCCCTCAAGGAGTTCAGTCACAAATTTAATTAAAAACACGCTTTTTTTTTTTTTAAAAAAAGGAGTACTTGTGGCACCTTAGAGACTAACAAATTTATTAGAGCATAAGCTTTCGTGAGCTACAGCTCACTTCACGATGAAGTGAGCTGTAGCTCACGAAAGCTTATGCTCTAATAAATTTGTTAGTCTCTAAGGTGCCACAAGTACTCCTTTTCTATTTCCCCATGGTATTTCTCCCTCCCCCCCCACCCCCCACTGTTCCTCTGATATTCTTGTTAACTGCTGGAATTAGCCTACCTTGCTTGTCACCATGAAAGCTTTTCCTCCTTTCCCCCCCTGCTGCTGGTGATGGCTTATCTTAAGTGATCACTCTCCTTACAGTGTGTATGATAAACCCATTGTTTCATGTTCTCTGTGTGTGTGTGTATAAATCTCTCCTCTGTTTTTTCCACCAAATGCATCCGATGAAGTGAGCTGTAGCTCACGAAAGCTTATGCTCTAATAAATTTGTTAGTCTCTAAGGTGCCACAAGTACTCCTTTTCTCCTTACAGTGTGTATGATAAAACCCATTGTTTCATGTTCTCTCTGTGTGTATATAAATCTCCCCTCTGTATTTTCCACCAAATGCATCCGATGAAGTGAGCTGTAGCTCACGAAAGCTTATACTCAAATAAATTTGTTAGTCTCTAAGGGCCACAAGTACTCCTTTTCTTTTTACTCCAGAGACAGCAGAGGCAGACGGAGAAAGACCTGCTTATTGCCATGGACAGAAAGAACCAAGCACAATTTGAGTTCCTCAGGGCATAGAAGGTTTAGGTTCTTAGGCAGGAGGCACTGATGAACCATTTCCTGGAGCAGGATGCATGCCATGGGGAATGGGAGTATGCCCAAAAGGAATTGGCTCATGCCCTAATACAATCACTCATTCAACTGGAGGTGTAATGCATCAGGACCTGCCTGCCACCTTGGTTGCTGCTCTTTTTTGAGAAAACCAGCTATAATCTCTGCTCCATGGTTTATGGCAACTACCTGTGGATAGATAACAGTACTGATTGCCTGGCAAACCTGTATAACCACCACCCCAAGAGTGGACTCCCCAACCTCAAACTGGTTTGCAACTGACTAATAGCTGTCAGATGTTCCTAGCTTCCAAAGGCATAGCCAATCATTTCTGCATACATATGGGTTTCTGAAAACAAGTGGTCTGGCACTGAAGGGTGGAGTAAGCTCCTTGCATAGCTTCATGAAGGCCTAGATCCTCATTTGGAAGTTCTGAAGCCACTAGTGATTAGCCAAAGTTTTCAAAACGATATTCTCCCACCACACCATGCTGATTCTCCTGGATTGGAAATGGGGCATACTGTAGCAATACTGGCAGTGACAATATCTGTTCCACAGGACTACAGTGAATTATCATTCACCCTCTTGATCAGCCATCTTTGGTGTGTCAGAAAGCTCTGGCCTGATTCCATCAAGTATCTAGTGAATTCAGTACTGCACCTCATGAACATTTTTCCCATGACAAGTAGCAGAAGAATCACATCAACCAGGACTTGCTCCTGGTTTTCCAGCAGAAGGGAGAGGTGAGTGGGACCTGCCATCACAAAATGTGTGAAGGCAGGAGACAGTTCCAGCAATACACAGCAAGGGAATTCCTAGAGTGTCTCCTGTTATGCACAATACTCTGGGATATTGTCCCTGAAATGGCAGCTCTAATATGGCAAACCCACAAGGAGAAGTGTGGATGAGGATATACATGTGTACCCATGCCGAGCACAGCATATGTGAACACTTGGTCCAGCGACGGAGTACATGCACTAAGAATACATCGACAACTACCTGTGAATGCTTGCAAGTGTAGACATAACCTAAGATACAGACTTTGACTACACAATCACATACTAATTTCTCAAATAATACACTATAACATCACATTTTTTCTATAACCTTAGATACACATATATAGCCTCTTGTAACATTGCTTTCTTTCCTATATACTAATGTTATTTTTATCTTTCATATTTTTATTTGTGTTGTTATTGTTTATCATTTTGTATTGTATAAAAGTTTTCCATTTTATCTTTGACTTAGGGTATAACTCTCATTAACTCCGGATGGGGTCAGGATTTCACCCTTAGAATTATTACAAACATTATGACCTCTTTAAGGAATTTGTTTTAGTAATTTGGTCAGCATGCATTTTACAAGGTATTTTTCCTCCTTTGAGACAAATATACTTCTGGACACTGATTTATTTTAGAGACACAATACTCTCTCCTTCGTTAAGGTTTCAACTAGATCCCATAATAAACCTTAACTTTTGTCCATCCATTGTTAGAGTTTGTCTACAAGGTTAATTCGTCTGCACTAGTGAAGTGTAAACTTTAGTGAGCACTAGGGTGTCGTGCATTAACTGGCCCATGTGGACTCTACCAGCACACACTAAAAGTTTTCTAGTGTGCGTTAATGTAGTCCTGTTTCAAACAGCACTACAAGCACATAGAGATAAAATCAGAAAGACTTAAACAGAAAATTAATTTCATCTGGCAAGGGACATAAAAGGCAATAAGAAGAGGTTCTTTAAATATATTAGGAGCAAAAGGAAGATGAAGGAACGTGTAGGTCCTCAGTCTACTTAACGGGAAGGAGAGCTAATAATGGATGACATCAGGAAGGCAGAGGTGTTTAAAGCTTATTTTGCTTCAGTCTTCAGTAAAAAGTTAATGGTGACCAGATACTCAACACAGTTAATATTAACAAGGGGGAAAGAACAAGCCAAAATAGAGAAAGAAGAGGTTAAAGAATATTTAGATAAGTTAGATGTATTTAAATTGGCAGGACTTGATGACATTCATGCTAGATTTCTTAAGGAAGTAGCTGAAGTAATTTTGACACCATTGGCAATTATCTGTGGGAGCTCATAGAGAACAGGTGAGGTCTCAGAGAACTGGAGAAGGGCAAACATAGTACCTAGCTCCAAAAAAGGGAACAAAGAGGGAAATTATAGATCAGTCAGCTTAACTTCAATACTTAGAAAGATACTGGAACAAATTATTAAACAATTTGTGAACAACTACAAGTCAACATAGTTATAAGGAATAGCCAGCATGGATTTGTCATGTTAAACCAACTGTCATGAATCGGGACATTGATGGTCAGGTCTACTGGCTGAAGTGGAAGTCAAGCACAGTGGTCGAAACAGGATCCAGGTTTAGTGGTTGGAGCTGAAATTGAGAGTCAGGAGTCAGACCTAGAGCCAGAAGGTCAGTATCTAGAGCCAAAGCGTCTGAACCAGAGTTAGGAACCAAAGCCAAAGCCAGACCAGAACCCAGTAGGATAGCAGGGCTGGAATGGCCAGGGACAGTGCAGAAGCAGGAATGGAGAATAGCTGGGAACAAGATAAGCAAAGGAATGATCGCAACTGCAAGTATAAGTGTTGACAGCCCCGCCCAAAGAAACTCCTGGAAACACCTGAGGAACAAAGACTGAACTGGGGGGAAGTGCTGGACGCAGGCTAAAGGGATTTTTAGCCTGTGAAAGAAACTGCTGCGGATTCCAAGCTGTAAGTTAGTGCAGCTTGCTCCTTAAGAGCCTGCAGCCCTCTTGCATCATCATTTAGGGTAAAAATTTGCTATTCATATCCGATCTATGTACAGTAAAAGCTGTTTTATCCAGCACTTCATCAATAGAAAAGCTCTATAAACCGGCATTTCTGATCTTTGTTGAAATTCCGGTTTATAGTTCAGTTGGTATGGGGCAGGCACGGGGTTGGAGTGCGGGAGGAGGTGTAGACCATGGGTTCTGGGAGGGTGTTTGGGTGCAGGAGCGGGCTTGAGGCAGTAGGCTGGGGCACAGGACGGGGTGCAGGGTGCCAGATCCAGGGGGCGCTCACCTTGGGTGACTCCCCGCAAGTGGTGACCTGCCCCAGCTGCTTCTAGATGGAGGTGCGGCAGGCGGCTCTGCACCGCCCCCACTGCACCCTGAGTGCCAGCTCTGCAGCTCACACTGGCTGAAAACCGCAGCCCATGGGAGCTGTGGGGGGCAGCGCCTGCAGGCGGAGGCAGCACGCAGAGCCGCCTGCCATGCCTCCACCTTGGAGCAGCCACCCAGGTCACCACTTGCAAGGAGCCGCCCAATGTGAACACCCCCCGGATCCAGCACCCCGCAACCCCTCCCATGCCCCAACCTGCTGTCCTGAGTGCCCTCCTGCACCCTAACTCCCTCCCAGAGCCTGCACCCCGCACCCCCTCCCACGTCCCAATCCCCAGCCTCACACCCTCTCCCATACCCAAACTCCTTCCCTCTTAGTTAACTGGCATTTTTCACATACCGGCACCATGCTGGATAAAACAGCTTTTACTGTAGTATATCAAGCTTAGTTTGCATGTTTTATTTATTTGCTAGGTAATCTTCTTTGATTCTTTTGCTATCCCTTATAATCAATTAAAATCTTTTTGTAGTTAATAAACTTGTTTTTGTTTTGTCTAAAACCAGTGTGTGTGGAAATCGTAATTCGGGGCAGAGAGCTATTGTATATTTCCTCTCCACATTGAGGGAGGAGGCGAATTTTATGAGCTTACTCTGTACACTTATGTACACTCCAGAGAGCAAGTGCATGCCTTAGGAACTGGGAGGTACCCTAGCTGTGCCCCCTCATGCAGAGCTGATCACAGCATCTGTATGTAACTGCAGCTGGGTGTGTCCCTACCTGTATCTGTGCTGGTAAAGTGCCGGCTGGTGCCTGGGAGAGGGCTTGGCAGGCTGGTCACAGCAGTACAGTGTAAAGAGAGCCCAGGCTGGTGGGTCAGGGGGATTCATTGGTACCCCAGTTCTAGATAGCATCCGGGGGGAACCCATCACAGCAATATCTTTTATTAGACCAATTTTTATTGGAGAAAGAGACAAGCTTTCAAGTGCCACAGAGTTCTTCTTGAGGTCTGTGAAAGATAATCAAAGTGCCACAGCTAAACATAAGATGGAACAGATTGTTAGGCATAACAAAGTATTCTACTTAGGAAGGAACAATTAGTTGCACATATACGAAACGGGAAATGACTGCCTTGGAAGGAGTACTGCAGAAAAGAATCTGGGGGTCCTAGTGGATCAAAAGCTATATATGAGTGAGCAATGTAACACTGTTGCAAAAAAAGCAAACATAATTCTGGGATGTATTAGTGAGAGTGTTGTAAGCAAGACATGAGAAGTAATTCTTCTGCTCTGCTCCTCGCTGGTTAGGCTTCAACTGGAGTATTGTGTCTGGTTCTGGGTGCCACATTTCAGGGAAGATGTGGACAAATTGGAGAAAGTCTAGAGAAGAGCAACAAAAATGATTAAAGGTCTAGAAAACATGACCTATGAGGGAAGACTGAAAAAATTGGGTTTATTTAGTCTGGAGAAGAAAAGACTGAGTGAGGGACATGATAACAGTTTTCAAGTACATAAAAGGTTGTTACAAGCAGGAAGGTGGTAAACTGTTCTCATTAACCTCTGAGGATAGGACAAGAAGCAATGGTCTTAAATTGAAGCAAGGGCAGTTTAAGTTGGACATTAGGAAAAACTTCCTGACTGTAAGGGTGGTTAAGCACTGGCATAAATTGCCTATTGGAGATTTTTAAGAGCAGATTAGACAAACACCTGTCAGGGATGGTCTAGATAATAATTAGTCCTACCATGAGTACAGGGAATTGGACTAGATGAACTATCAAGGTCCCTTCCAGTCCTACGATTCTATGATATTAGGAAATACTTTCTAACTGTAAGAGTAGTTAAATTCTGAAGTAGACTTCCAAAGGACGTTGTGGAATCCCCATCACTGAAGGTTTTTTAGAACAAGTTAGACAAATATCTGTTAGGAATGGTCTAGATGTATTTGGTCCTACCTCAGCCCAGAGCGCTGAACCTGAGGACCTCCTGAGATTCCTTCCAGCCCTACATTTCCATGGTTAACATACACTAGGGAACTTTTAGGGCATACCAGCAGGGTCCACATGGACCAGTTAATTAACACATTAATGCACATTAGAATTACACCCCTCTAGTGCACACTATTGCTTACCATGTAGACACGTCCTTAGCTTCTCACACAAACATTGTTGTGGCTTCTTCCTTGCTGCCCCTTTTACACTAAATACCCTCCCTGAAGTCACTTGCATTCCCTTTTGATCCCTCCTCAAGATCCACCTTTGCTGTCATAACGACAAGAAATGAGCCAATTAATGAGTAGTAGACTGGGGACAGTTGACTTTTTATGTATAATATTTTAAAAATCCTAATATGTCTGTATTGCTATGCAGTGGTCTGCCTATTAATTGGTACTTCCTATGGCAGCACAACACTGGTGGTTCAAGACCTGATTTTGAAGGAAAGAATAATTAAAAACCATGGAGATAAATGGAAAATGGGATAAAATGCAATATGTTTACCAAAGGTAGATCATGCCAAACTAACTTGATACATTTCTTTAATAATAGATTCTTTAGACAAGGATCAGAATATCAAACAAGAATTGGATGACCTAGAGGACTGGAGTAATAGAAATGGCATGAAATTTAATAATACAAAGTGCAAAGTCATGCCTTTGGGACTAACAGAGTAATACAAAAAAATTCAGTTATAAATTGGGGGAACCTCAGTTGGAAACAACAGAGGAGGAGAAAGACCTGAGCATATTAGTTGATTACAGGATGACTATGAGCCACCGATATAATAGGGCAGTGGAAAAGGCAAATGAGATCTTCAGATGCACCAGATGAGGTATCTCTAATAAAGATAAGGAAGTAACACCATTGTACTAGGCACTTGTAAGACCTCATCTGGAATTCTGTGTGTAATTCTGATCACTCATGTTCCAAAGAGATTAATTCAAACTGGAACAGGAGCAGAGAAGGGCTACTAAGATGATCAGAGGAATGGGGAACCTTTCTTAAGGAGAGGAAGCTAAAAAGGCTTGTTTTGTTTTGTTTAGTCTATCAAAATGAAGATAGAAAGAAGATATGATTAAGGCTACGATTATGTCACAGAGGTCAGGGAATCTGTGACTTCCATTGACCTCTGATTTTCTGGCCCCGGGCTGGAGCTCCAAGCTCCCCTCCCACCCCCAGCAGCTCCCAGCCCCCACCCTGGTGGGGGGACCCTGCAACTGCCCAGCCGGAGGGGGCAGCAGGAGAATCCCCCACAGCTGCCCAGCCGCACTGAGCAGTGGGGGGACCCTGCAGCTCCCGGATTTTGTACACTGAATGAGGTAAGGATCCTGTAGAACAAATAGAATGTGAACATGTAATTAAAGAGTATATCATGCTCTATATGTACAATTGGGACTGAATTAAGTTTGCACAAGCAATGTTAATTCTGGCATGTCCTAATTTATGAATGCTTTACTTTGCAAGCTTATTTTTTTAACATTGTTTTATTGGTATGTCAGACACATATATATTGATTGCACCCCTCTTCCCACTCTTTTTATATTACCTATCCTCTTAGGCCCAACTCTGCAAACATTTCAGCACAGATCAAAGGATTACTCATGTGAATAATTTACAGGAGTGTAAAAAGCTCCAATGGCTACCCAGTGTGTGAGATACACTCCATCTGTCCGAGTAGAGACAGCAGCACTGTGTCTGTGAGAGGGAAGGAGTGTTACCTGGGATGAATTTCTGCCATTTCTGCTCTAGGTGGTATTTCACACAGCTGTTCCCCGAGGGGTATATTATTATCTGTTCATCAAAGTAACAAATGTTGTTTGCGACTCGAGAGCGGAGCCCAAAGATGTGGAGAGACTGAGCCACAATCACGGACATGGTGTCCCCGATGCTCCGGGTTCTGCTGGGAGAGAGATACAGCGCATAAGACAGACCTCACCACCCGTACCAACGGCTCCCCGTTCTTCCGCTTCGCCCCACCACGCCAGGTTCCCTTCTTCGCCACCGGCTCCTCGCTTCAGCCCCCTCCTCCCGTCAGCCTCCCCTCCTCGCGCCCCCACCCGTTCCCCACACACCGGAGCGCTCCCTACGATCCTCTGTGCCTCAAGCGCCTCTCGGCTTGTTGCCATGGAGACCGAGTCCCAAGAAACGAGAGTTTGACCCGGAAGCGGAAGTGAGTAGACCTCGGCGGCGGAGGCCGGAAGCCAGTTTCTCGCGAGCTGCGAGCGGCCTGTCTTTGGTGCTGAGGGTCCGCGTGGCACAGAAAGGAACTGGCTGCTGAGGTAAGAGCGGGACCGATCCTCCTTCTCGGCGGGACCTAGCGTCTCTATCCACCGAGCTCCGCAGGCTCTCCCCCCGCGCTGGGCTGATGTCACATGTACTGCGGGACTCCGCCCGTGCTGCCCCCTTCTCGGCCAGACCCGAGCTTCTGGGTTCCCGCCCTGCCCGCTGCTGGTACGGGGCTGCGACTCGTCTTCCTGGGCCCGGATGGAGTGTATATCGGTGCCGAGTTAGTCCTGGCGTGGGGGGAGACTCCTCACCCCCGCTGGATTTACTCTGCTGCTAACAGACCGACCGGCCCTTAGGCGCCCCTTCAGAGCTACCCCCCTCCGCTTCCAGCCGGCGCGGTGACCGCACGCCCTGGTCCTGGTGTTCAAAAACAGCTCTCCGAGAGTTTCAGTAACCCAGCACTTGGTGTAGCGGCGTTTGCACTGTTTGTAACGGGACACTGACTACTTAAAAATCATGCTTCTATTCGGAAATCTTTGCCGTTACAGGTGATGCCTAAGGCCCCATCCTATAAGCACTTACGTGAATACCTGTAAGCACTTCAGTAGCCCCATTTATTTCAGTTTACTATTCATATGTTAAATTACGTATGTATGAGTGCTTGCAGTGTTGCGGGCTAAAATTTCTATAACTCAAAGAGATTAGACGGGAGATGCTGTGAATCTGAGCTGTAGTTAACTTTAATAAGGTGTGTAAAAAGGTTACCCCTCCCTGTCTTTGAGTCCACTACCAGCTTTTGTGGTTGTACAATGTTTTCCTTCCTTTATGCTGTGTGGAAAACATGAGAACAGCCATACAGGGTCAGACCAAAGGTCCATCTAGCTTCAGAGGGAATGAACAACTCGTACAAATAGAGAACATGAATTGAATGTTACTCCTGAGGGAATTCTGTACTAAAACATTAAAAATTCTTCACACAATATTTCAAAATTCTGCATATTTTATTTGTCAAAATAACACTATAATTACAACTATTTTGGTAATTTATTTCAAAATATCTGTCAGCAGGGATGTCTGTAGCAATGCAGAGCAGAAAAAAAAATTGCTGGTAAGTTTGCTTTGTTTTGTTTTGTTTTTTTTTTGCAAATTGATTCCTTTACTAGGTATATTAATACAGAACTTTGTGTAATTCTTTTAAATTACAATACAGAACTATTTCCTGCACCTGTCAGAAGCGTGCAAAGGAGGAGCTGAGGGAGAGCGAAGGCCCCTGGGAGTGAACTTGGGTGTAGGTGAGAGGTTTTTCTTGGGCGGGGGGGATTGTTGGGAAGCCTGTCCCATTCAGTCAGGCACGTCTGCCCCCATCCCCATGGATCTCTGCAGCCATCCTCGCCCATCCACAGGCTCAATGCTGTCACCCCACAAGCTCCTGAGCCCATGCTCCAGTCTGTCCCCCTTACTAGCCATTCTGAACCTCAGTCTGTGATGTACACCCCCCCGCCCAGCAATCCTGTGTGCCCCATTCTGTCCTAACCTGGCTCCGCAGGCAGAGTGCTGTGATGAACTCTGCTCCTTTGGGAATTCTGCCACACTGGGCATAGAATTTTATATTTTCCCACATAAAATGGATTTTGCCAAATAAGTGCTGCAGTTCTGCCTTTTACCCATCGGAGGCTACTGTGGCGCTAGAACAGCCGCATGAATGCGTCAGGCTGTTCTGGCGCCACTGCGGCCTCTGGTGGGAAAAAGGTGGAACTGCAGCATTTATTACGACCCATCACACTCTCAGATCTTGGGAGATGGGCCAGTCCTTACTTACAGACAGCCCCCCAACTTGAAGCAAATACTCACCAGCAACCACACAACAGAACCACTAACCCAGGAACCAGAGTAGCAGCCGTGTTAGTCTGTATTCGCAAAAAGAAAAGGAGTACTTGTGGCACCTTAGAGACTAACAAATTTATTAGAGCATAAGCTTTCGTGAGCTACAGCTCACTTCATCGGATGCATTTGGTGGAAAACCCAGGAACCTATCCTTGCAACAAAGCCCGTTGCCAACTGTGTCCACATATCTATTCAGGGGACACCATCATGGGGCTAATCACATCAGCCACACTATCAGAGGCTTGTTCACCTGCACATCTACCAATGTGATATATGCCATCATGTGCTAGCAATGCCCCTCTGCCATGTACATTGGTCAAACTGGACAGTCTCTACGTAAAAGAATAAATGGACACAAATCAGATGTCAAGAATTATCACATTCAAAAACCAGTCGGAGAACACTTCAGTCTCTTTGGTCACTCGATTACAGACCTAAAAGTGACAATTCTTCAACAACAAAACTGCAAAAACAGACTCCAACAAGAGACTGCTGAATTGGAATTAATTTGCAAACTGGATACAATTAACTTAGGCTTGAATAAAGACTGGGAGTGGATGGGTCATTACACAAAGTAAAACTATTTCCCCATGTTTATCTCCCCCTCGCCCCCTGCTGTTCCTCAGATGTTCTTGTCAACTGCTGGAAATGGCCCACCTGATTATCACTACAAAAGGGTTTTCTTCCCCCCCCCCCCCCCCCTTCTGCTGGTAATAGCTCACCTTACCTGGTCATTCTCATTACAGTGTGTATGGTAACACCCATTGTTTCATGTTCTCTGTGTATATAAATCTCCCCACTGTATTTTCCACTGAATGCATCCGATGAAGTGAGCTGTAGCTCATGAAAGCTTATGCTCAAATAAATTTGTTAGTCTCTAAGGTGCCAGAAGTCCTCCTTTTCTTTTTGCGGATACAGACTAACATGGCTGCTACTCTGAAACTAGGCAAAATGTGTTCTTTATGCGAGACAGATTAATTCTGCGCATCTGCAGATACACAGAATTCCCCCCCAGGAGTAGAATGGGCAGGGAACAGAATGAAACTGACTTAGCTGAAAGTGCTGTAAATACAATAGAACCTGAGAGTTACACTTCAGGAATGAAGGTTGTTCTCAACGCTGAAATGTTTGTAACTCTGAACAAAACGTTTTGGTTGTTCTTTCAAAAGTTTACAACTGACCATTGACTAAATACAGCTTTGAAACTTTACTATGCAGAAAAAAATGCTGCTTCCCTTAATTTTTTTAGTAGTTTTCATTTAACACAGTACTGTACTGTATTTGTGTGTGAGTGGTGGGAGTTGCATCTCTGCTGCTGCCTGATAACATACTTCCAGTTCCAAATGAGGTGTGTGGTTAACTGGTCAGTTTGTAACTGTGAGGTTCTACTGTAGAGAAAATGGAGAATTATTTCCCCTAGATTTCATTTATAGTAACTTGAAGGATTATTTGTAGTAACAAGCAAAAGGAAAAAAAATTAGGGTTGCACACAATTTTACCTCAGTCTTTAATAAGTTCAGCGTTATAATAGCCTTTAGTACATAGGTTTTTATATGGAACTATACACAGAGAGCAGAATAGTATTTTCATCCTCCATACAAATGAAAAATTGGTTGAATTAATATTACTCAAACTTTCAAAAGGAAAAAAAAATATTTGTGTTGAGACCCTGCATTTAAAAAATGAGAATTTCTGGACAGCTGTGTGTCTGAAAACAGGGCTGTGAACATGATATCTGTGAACACTGCAGTAAAAATCCATTGGAGGAGGAATTTCAATCTCAGCACTTCAGAACTAGCAACATCAGACAGCAATTCCCTGTCAGGGGAACAAAGCACATGTGCACACTCCCTCTATGCATCTAGCATCATGTTTCTGCACAGGGAACATGACACATCCACTCTGCAACCAATCATCTCTTTTGAGCCAGGCTGGGTACAAGTCAGACTCTCATCCATCCTTATGCAGCTCTGTAGATATAGAGATGAACATAGTATGAGAACCTGAATAGAACAGAGTACACATGACCTTAATCTGTTTCTTTCTCCAAGTTAAAGATGGCAGACTATGAAAATCAGTCCTTGTCAGAGTCCGAGTCAGAAGAATCGGTCATCACTGATAAAGAGGTAAACTTAATGCCAAGGAGCTTGAGCAAGATTTCCCCAATGCTGTGAGGGAAGAAGGAGTGCAGATTCCCCTGGATGAGAACACCTAACACTACACAATGAAGGGGGTTGCAGAGGAGGCATGAGTTAGAACATCAAGCTTCCCCAATTAGACTAGAAATGTTTCACCACATCTTATTGTGTGTGGGAGGGGTGTCAACAGAGAAAGATCAGCTCTTCTCTCTTGTGGGCCTGTTGTGGATAGTAGTTCACATTTTTTATCCGAGTTCTTATCCTCTGTCCATCAATGTGGTGTATGAGCCCCTGACGTGTTCTGCCTTCATCCCCTCCCCTTAGTAGGCTGGCTTTCCTGATTATGGATGTGCTTATGAGTGATAAGTCCCTGCCTTGGCCCAAGTGTTCAGCCCCTGGCAAGGGACATAATCTATCTTCTCTGGACCAATCTGTGACCAGTCTCCTTCTGTGCAGCTCCAGGCAGCATTTTCCAGGGGTGCCCTGAAGCCAGGACTGAATGTTGTTCTTGAGGAGCACAAGAAGACTCTTAACAATGTGGTGAGTACTTTGTCTGTGTAGGCTGTGACTCTGGTGTGTGCATGCAAGTGCTTATATGGGAAGAGTTTGCTTTTGAAGATTGGTCTTGTTCATGTGGCTACTTGTAGGAATCACAGAGGTTAGTGAATTAAAAACTCTGAGAGAATTTATTCAGTTATCTCATACATCTTTGGTGGGGAACACTGCAGTGGTAAAGGCTGGGTTTGTTATGGAACTAGTACTGCCATACCAATTTCCTTTTTACACTATGAAGTCCTTAAGTGAGTTGATCATGTTCTTCGCTGCTGTAATGCTGAGACACCAAGGTCGATATTACTCATTGACTTTAGCTTCCATGTAGATTTCAGGATTTGTTCGTTTACGATTTCATGGCCTGTGGCAACTATCAGGTTATCTCAAGTTGTTGAAGACTCAGCTGGCCATACTGAGGTTTAGGTATTTGGGTTATGATTAAACAGTAGAAGGTTGGATAGTCAACCCATATCATGGACCAAAGGTTAGAGCCCTGCACGGATTCAAAATTTGAATCTGCATCCATCTGCAAATATCGTCCGGGGATGCGCATATAAAGTGGATATTGGCAGATTTGCTGGGCTCTACCAATTGTTGCCTCCTCCCTAGGATCCTGGGAAGTAGATCCCAGCTGAGGGAGTCCAGTAAAATAACATTTCTTTGCCTTTTTGGGTTTTAATTTAGTGTTTGGTTCACTTCAGATTTTATAGAACATGTTTTACCTTTGCCATAAAGCTAACCTACCAAGTTTGAAGCCATTATATGTCTTTTTTATGATCCTTTATGTGGGTGGATCCAAAATCAGAAACTGAGCTTCCATTAGGAGTTCATCATAACTATGGTTTGACTGCCATTACTACATAATGCAGTTCCCTAGTGCATACTCGCTCTCCCAGACCAGCATTTGACATACCAAAACACTTTCTGGAGTGGTCTTGTGGGGACACAGAACTGGTGTGTGGCAGGCATGTGTTTAGGGAATAAAATACCTTGCTGGAGGAAGATTTTTAGCTTGTGGAGAGCTTAATAATTGGGCTGGGCCCAGTTTGTTCCAAAATGCACTTGCAAAAGGTCAATAGAATTACTGGCTGGTCGGTGTGTGTGCCTGCCTGGCATTATTAGATAACTGCTCCCAACATTCAGTCTGCACAGCTCAACACTATCGTAGGGTATGTCTGCACTGTTGTTGGAAGGTTTGATCTAGCTAAATCAAAGCTAGCTTGAGTAATAATAACAGTGAAGCTGCTGCAGTACGGGCAGCTTCAAGGACTTGCTCTTCCCACTCACACCCTGGGTACATACTTGAGCAGCCTCTGCCTGTGCTGCTGCAGCTTCGCTCCTATTGTTACTTGAGCTAGCTTTAATCTAGCTAGATCAGAGCTAGCTCGGGTATGTCTATACTTGCTTCAGTCGCACCTCCCAATTGCAGTGTAGATATACCTGTAGAAGCACACTTATTTGCTGTCATATTAACTTTAGATTCTTTAATAGTGTTGTTTTTGCATGCTCAGGAGTGTACTGGGTACTTTCCACAATCTAAAATCAAGGTTGCTGTTGCATGAAAGAGTGAGAAGCAAGGAAGGAACAAAATTATAAGATCACACAATCACTTGTTTAAATCATGGACCCAATCTGGTGTTTGACCCTGCCTCATTTCCCCTTCTCGGGGTTCTCAAACTACACCCAGATTCTTGAGTCAAACACCCCTTCTTGAGGTCTGGTTTATTAAAACATCATCACAGTTAAATGTCAGGTTAAGTCAAAACAAGTCTGTCCCCACTCTGCAGTTTTTTCCCCCAAAACTCCATTCATGCCACCTGGCATTTCCTCAAGCTGCTTCTTAAGGCTTTTCATCTCCTGCTCCTCATTGCAGGTAGCCTTTGCATCTAGCTGGTATGGAGCGCTCCTTCTCTGGTCCTCTTTGACCCTATCTCTCCACAGGAATCTTGCTGCTCTCTTAAATTGAGTTCAGCAGACAGTCTTATCTGCCTCAAAGGCCATCACCTGGGGAGGCAGCTAACAAGTCAAGGGTGAGGTTGAGCCCAACTCCCTTAAAGGGGCAGCCCATCCTAATATGGACATATAGAATTGCTAACCTTCAGAAGACAAACTTGTTTTGTGTCTTGCTGTTAATAGAGTTGTTCTTCCTTTTCTAGGATGGCTTGAAGCAATGTTTGTGTGAATTCAAGCAGCACCTAGCCTGGGTGGAAAGGCTGGATGTGACCTTGGGTCAGGCACCAAACGTCATGAGTCCAACCTCATATCACACACCTGACAAAGCCACCGTCGACCCTGAGGATGACTTCCAGCGAGAGATGAGCTTGTGAGAGGGGGCAGCATTCTCCTATGGGGCCCCAGAGTCATACCACACGCGGCCTATCCACATACACAACCTAGTGTTGCATCACTATCACATCTTGCCATGCACTGCACGCCATCAGTGTCGTGCCTTCCATCCACATGCCGATGTCACATCATTTTCAATCCCTAATGCATATACATGTGTAACCACTCGACACCCATGTGTCATGCTGCTATAAACCCTCAAAATATATTCCAGAATAGAACAAGACATCTTGAAGCTTGAAATCCTTCCCTGTTTTGGCTTCTGAGATTTTGTGCTTTACCCTCTTTTGGCAGGCCTGGATTATAAAATGATCAATCATGAGAAAATATTTTAGTAATACAAACCTTGGTTTTTACTTAACATAGACTCTTAAAAAATTGTGCTTTATATTCAGATAATTTATATCTCGGGTAGATAAAAAAAACTTTAAATTTAAGTATGAAATAAGTGTTGAATTTTCTTGTCAAGAAAATTTTTTTTTATTCAATTCAAATATATTAAGTTCTCTTTAGAGAACTGCTTCCTTACAAAATCTAAACTTCAGGGAGAAAAAAATATATTAAAGCATATCAGGCTGTATTTTGTGTGGAAGGCACTTGGGTACTTTAGTAATGGTTGGCAGTAGAAAATCCTAAAATTTATGGGGGGTTTTTTTGTATCTGTGACCTCCTAACCAGAGGTCTTGAGGTGGTCTCTATTTTCACATGGGATATTATCTCCTTGAAACAAATACAATGAAATCCTCCAGACTGTCTTAATTTCCAGGACATGAGAAAATCATGGGCACTGCAATTTTTTTTGTACCTGGTGGTATTCTGTACATTCTAAACCTATATTAAACTTGCCAAGATAGTTGCACAATGTAAACGAATTGCTGTCCTGTTAAACCAGTCTTGTAGAAAACTGTCTCCAGTGAAATAGCAGCAGCTGCAAAGGCGGTAACTAATTTCCATGCCTAATTAAACAGATAATTTGTTTAAAAAATACCTGTAGTACACGACTAAGGTTCCAAAGTGAAAATGGAAGTTCCTGTAGCATCTTGGTGTCATTGCAATTCTGCCTATTTTATGGTTTGCATTTTACAGTACAATTTGTAAAATTGTAAACTGCATGTTAACCAGAAAAACAGGAATAGAAATACAACATGAGCTATGTGTCTCGGTTAATGTTGTTGGCATCTTAATTTCTGGGCTCTTTGCATTTTTAATGTTGCTTTGATATAGTTTTGGGATTTTATGTAAATTTTATTTATCTTGCATCAAATAGCTAATATGAACAGAGTTCCTGATATCAGTGCCCAGTGTGCTTTAGACCTTACTGTTAACTTTAACTTGCTGTCCCATTGTTTTCCCAGTTACCGTCAGGCCCAGGCAGCGGTGCTGAAGGCCCTGCCTTGGCTACATCACCAAAAAGTCCCCACAAGGAGGCCAGATGATTACTTTGCAGAGATGGCCAAATCTGACCAACAGATGCAGAAGGTATTAAACTTGGATTGGGATTGGACGTCTTTTCTTCCCTCAGATTCCCGAGTGTAGGTTTTAGACTACATAAAGCACAAACTTTAAGATTGAACAATGATACATCAGTGAAACATGGTCAGACTTGAGAAGTCTGTCAGCACATATGGAATCCAGACTAGTGATCTAGTCTGTCTTCAAGAGTGCCCTGTAATAGATGCTTCAGAGGAGGGTGCAAAAAACCACATTTAATGGACAATTTTGAAATGGTCTGCTCTCAGGGGAATTGTAAAGTGAAATAGAAATGATTATAGTAGGGAATTGGGAGTCAGGAGTGAATTGGATACATCACATATTTTAATCCAGAGTCTGTTTAGGTTCATATTACAGAAATTGTTTTTTATAATCTTAAAAACACAGGACTTTTTCCCAATGTTCTCATGACCTGACAGAATCTTGCTGAAGCCCTGACCATTATCCCCAGGGAATTATGGTTTTTTGTGAAGCAGTTCAGTATTAAACAAGTTTTTCTTACTGTTACTGTTGGTTGTCTTTGGAAGAGCAGAGGTTTATTCTTATGCTTCAATTGTTACCTCCACATATCGCAGAACTTTCCATTAAGAATCTCTCTAATCTTTGGATTGATTGTATAATTGCATTCTTACTTAAAGTCCAGTAAAAGCTTTTAATTGTTTGGGGGCGAGGAGGAAGGGGAAAGATTGAATACTGTGGCAGGGAGAGGCCAGTGATTTCACTAACATTATCCAAGATTCAGGTCCCTTCTAGGGGAACTGCTCAATCTCGTCTATAAATCCAAAAGGATTGGGCAAAAGTGATAGCTTTGTCTCAATCTGTTCAGTAAGAGCTTGTTCTGTTGAGGCTGCACTTGACCTCTGTACAATCTTTTGGCCAAATCTGGGTTGAAGAAAACCAGAAGGCCAGGAGTTTCTGCAGTGAGCATTCCCAAACTTGAGTTATCTGACCCTATTAGAGAGAGAGAGAGAGAGAGAGAGAGAGGAAGCTGTATCTAAAAATCACTACATGCAATAGAGAATGTGGCACTGGGTCTAGGCAGCAGCTTTAGGAGGACCTTGGGGATTTAATAAATATAGACTGCATTTAGTGCATAGTGTAAAGATTTACAACATGTTTTATTTTTATACCTGAGTTATGGCCCTACTGATATGGCTTATCCATCTCATGGTTCGCATAGCCACAACTTCCTTTGCATAACAAGAACATTTATTTCGTTTCCTAATAAGATTCGACACAAGCTCAAGAGCAAACAGGCGGCAATGGAGAAGTCTGAGAAAGCAAAACAGCTTCGTGCACTGAGAAAATATGGCAAAAAGGTGAGGAGGGGGAGAAACTTATCAGGCAAGAAGGGAATCCATCAGTGGCAAGACCCTGGAGCCTGTGGGTGGTGATCCCAGCTATTGTTTGGGAACCCAGAGAGTGAAACATCTTGGACAGCATTTCCAGCTGTTTGGGGACTGCGAAGGAGGGCCTTGAACATGACCCTGTTTGGCCAGTTTACCGTGCCTGTTTGAGGGTGTGCAGGGGGAAAATATAAAGAAAATGGAGCCCCTTGGGAGGGTTAGTGATACAGTAGGGAGAAAAACCCATATTATCTCTTGTTACAGGTACAAACAGAGGTTCTGCAGAAGAGGCAAAAGGAAAAAGCAACTGTGCTGAATGCAATCAAGAAATACCAGAAAGGTGAAGTCATCAGTCTCACCACAAGAGAGTGCTGAGGGAGCAAAGGACAGTGAGATAAGAGCACTGCAGCATGTGGGGTGTCATTAGCCAAAACTGGAGAGGAGTGAGTTGGAAAAGGGCATTGCTGAACATGGAGATACACAGAGCAGCAGTAGTGGCAGCACAAAGACTCTTAAATAGACAATGCCTAGTGGGCGATAAAACTGCTATTAACTAATGTTGTAACTCTTACTCACATTGGAAATTCTTCTGTCTGATTCAAAGGAACAGCTCCACAAATGTTCTGCTCTTGCAGGTCTCTCTGACAAGCTGGATTTCCTGGATGGGGAGCAGCCACCACCACATCAAGAGAAGAAGGAAGGAGATGGCGGTCAACGAATAAAGAAAGGGTCAGATGGGGAAGTTGGAGGCATTGCAGCTGGGGCCCATATATCCCCATCTGAGTCTACAAAGCTATTTTTCAGGATAGTACCAGGCCCAAGCTATCCCCGAGATGGCAGCAGATAATTCCCAGCTCTTAATGCTAATGTTCAATCTTATGCACCTCAGGGAGGAGTTGCTGCTGGTAGCATACACTTGCAGAGAGGAAAAGTTGCTTATAAACAAGGTGGGGCAGAGAGTGGAGTGTCTTAAATATTTTTGCCCTTCTCCAGTGAGAGGAAGACAAATGGGTCTTTTCGACAGCCGGAAATAAATCTGATGGAATCTAGCGTGACATGAGCATCACCTAGGAGGAGCTGGATGGGAGCTTCCCACATCACATGTGTGCTTTCAAGCAAGCTCGGTGAGGGAGGGTAGTGGGGACCTAGCAGAGATGACTGGTTGTTTCTGTTTCAGACCAAACGCAAAGCGGCGTTACAAGAATCAGAAGTTTGGCTTTGGTGGGAAGAAGAAAGGCTCAAAATGGAACACGCGGGAGAGTCACAATGACGTATCCAGCTTCCGGGCTAGTGTGGCCCACAACAAGGGCCCTGGGAAAGCAGGGAAAAAAGGTTCCAATGTGAGTGAGAAGTGTGTCCTACACATTACCAACCCTGTGCATTAATGGGATACAGGCCCTGGCCACAGAGGGAAGAGCTAAATGTGTGTTAGGAGTGGTACATGACCTCTGTGTATAGGGGGCTATGGGCTGCGTATTTGGAGATCAAGCCTAACTAGGTGGTGGGCAAGGCTGAGCAGGTTGGTTTGATATGAATGGGGGAAAGCAAGTTCCATGCTAAAGGGAATGCTTTGCAGGTGAGTGAGAAAATACCATGTTTATCCCTACCTGTGTCCTGAACTCCTGCATCAGAAAAACTGAAAGGTGAGCATCATTGCTCTGACAAGGTCCCTTTCCCATGCTATAAGGCCAGAAGCAGGGGGTGGGGCTCAAAACCAGAGATCTAAATTTGTCACTCTTTTTACAGAAGAGACCGGGCAAAAAGATGAGGCAGAAAATGAAGAGTCGAACCTGATAAGGATTGAGTGGATGGATCCTGCTCCCCAGTGGTTTTGGTTTAGTTTCTATGTATGTATGAATTGCAGGTGGTGTTCCTCCTGACCCTGAAGTCTTCAGGCTGTTCTAACTGCTGTAGACCAAGCTGGATGGTGCCATTTGATGCAAATGGTTGCAGTGGAAGTGCATGTACAGTCACTAATTAATTCCTTTGTACTGTTAGTTTTCCTCCAAGATTTTTTTCTGCTTCTCAAGCCTTGGGCCTGGCATATGTGAACTCATTAAATAGTTTGGATAGAGCTCATTTGGTTCTCCTATCTTCAGTGTTGTGTTGAGGGAGGGACCTGAAATCTGTCCCTCTTTGTGATTGGGACTGGAGGATCCCCATAGCTCTCTTCACAGCTGCCTTTGGTAAAAGTGGGGAATTTAGCCTCCAGGTCAGACAGTGAAGTGAGCTGTAGCTCACAAAAGCTTATGCTCAAATAAATTTGTTAGTCTCTAAGGTGCCACAAGTACTCCTTTTCTTTTTGCGAATACAGACTAACACGGCTACTACTCTGAAACCAGTAAATACTGGCTTTGTTACAGTCACAAGCCTGGAGCCTGTCAAAAAGGTAAAGCCTTTTGCAGGTTTTTAGTACATCCATTTGGATGAGAACAGTAAGAGACAAAAGCAGAACTTTCACATGGATTTATTTCTGTAACAGCTGTCAGCTTCCAGGAGGTATGGCCCAGGTAGGGCGTCCTCCTCCCTTGCTTAGAAATCTACAGGGCTACCCATGGCAATGAAGAGATGGCAACGTTGTTTAGAAACTCCAACACCACACAACTCTGCCTAGTATAGCAATGTTGCTACTACCACCCTACTACATGTTCTCACTCTGCTCCTTCAGGCGCCACATGGCAGCCATGTACTTGGTGATCTCACTGTTCCGGCATGGGAAGTACAGTCTGCGGTCAGTGCGGTCCACACTAGTCTGTGGAAGAGAAAATGGTCAAAATGTGAGGAGTGTCTCCAGGAGATGTTCTCTTTGAGATCAAAGATGCGAGGAGTCAGTTGCTGCAATTCACTGCTGCATGACTGGATGACTATATGATTGATAAGGTAACTGAATCTCATATTTCACGTTATTGGCTGATCGCCACTAAGGTAAAAGTAATAGATGGGATTTACCATACCGGCCATTGGTCCATATCTTCATTGTTGGATTACTACTGTACCCAGGTGTTCATATAAAGGAAACTTCATTTGTCTTTTGGTAACTGCACTTCTAAAGTGGTTTTGTAAAAATGATCCTGTGAGTTCCTAGGTTTGCCTCTAACTCCAATTTAGATGTGCTCAATTCTAGATGTAACTTCTTTCCCCTCGCCCATTGCTGCTAGTCCTGCAACCTCAACCACCTGAAAGTCAAGCTGGGCTCTTTCTAGCTCAGGCATTGTCACCAGTGACTCTGACTCACCTGAGACACACCATAGCATTAACATTTCTGGAGCTGGTACTAGTTAACAATTGTTTGATGCAGGAATGAGCTCCCTCACCCCTTAGCTGCGTTTGTTGCAGGGCTAATGGTATAAAGGACAAAAACATGCCACTAAAGCCAGCAGGAATGTGTGAGGTCTGTGGAGTAAAGAGTAAACTTTTTTCTTTTTGTGGCTGGTTGGAAGTACGTTACCAATCAAGCCAGGAGTCAGTAGCAAGAAGGGGTGAGTTGCACAGGGATGCAGGTTAGAGGTCAGCATTTCTGGTGGCAAGGAGGCAGTGCAAGTCATGACTTGCTCTATATAAATCTCTGCAGCCAGAAATGGTTTCCCCTTGGTGCACTATACACCTTGTTACCTCCTTAGTGATAGCCTGTTTGCAGGTGTTATCCATCTAGGAACTAGCTAATTTTTGAAAGACTAAAGCACTCTACCCTACCCCATTGACTGCCTATCTGCTCTTTTCCCCTCTGAGTAGAAGGAGCGCTAAGAAATTGACCTATGGCAATCCTGTCTCTATTTTGAAACAATACAATTATATCAGTTCTATGTTCCCTCAACTAAGTGGTTTCCAAGAAGAAATTTACCAGAATTTTTTGGGCACTCTTTTGCTTTAGAGGAACCTCAGAAATCTCTGCTGGATCAGTCATGATTACTACTATCCTTTGTCAGACGTGATCAGTTTTTAATAAACCCATGGGTCACAGAATTTACATCTCTTCTCCAAGTATTTCCATGTTGATTCCTTATCATAAATCAGACTATATTTTCTGACTGGGATACATCTCAGGTTTATTAGTAGTTTCATGGTTCTTTATTCCCACTTACTTAAAGGATAGAGTCATATCATATTTACCTACAAACATTTTGTAGCCTTATCTCCCATTAAATGTCACTTCATTAGTTGTTGCTCTTCAATGAACTCCCGCCAACTTTATTAGCATCTGATACTTATGTTAGCAGAACTGAATGCAAATATTCTGGATATGGTGGCAGCAGATTGAGAGAGGGGGACTATCACTTCATCTCTGTACTCTGCAGTGCCTTTGCCAGTTGGGCCATAGGAGTGGGCTCCGGGTGTGTTTTGGAGAGCACTCATGGGGGGGAAAAATACTGGGTCCTCCGCATCCACCAGCAGCCTTGTGAACCAGCTCCTTCCCCTTCCTCCCAGTGATTCCTGCCCATGGCGATCAGCTGTTCAGCAGCATGCAGGAGGCGCTTAAGGGGGTGGGGAGGAAGAGCAGGTGCAGGAAGGGGTGGATTGGGGGCGGAGCCTGAGGTGGAGCAGGGGTTGAGCACCGTCCGCCACCCCGAACTCGGAAAGTTGGCGCCTCTGAGTTGGACTGTATACTCCATCATATTCTACTAAAAATTAACGTTCAATTTGCTACTAACTAGCACCTCAGCTCTTTCCCAGCCATTCCTGTTTCCCGGGCTGTTCTGTTCCATTGGTTATATTTGTTTCAAGTTTGTTCCAGGTTTATTCCTCAACCAGAGAAATGAGTTCAAAGGCTTACATTGAGCTGCTCCTTTTTATACTCTAGATCAGTGGTTCTTAACCTGGGGTGCTTGATACCCTTTCTGGGAGTGCAAGACATGCCAGATTTTTTTAGAGGGTAAATCATCAAAAACACAAATTAAGCACAGGTATATAAGTACAACTACTTTGTTTCATCAAACCTATGTATTTATTAACATTTTTTAATAATTACTGTAATATCCAAACCAAAAAAATATATCTAGGTTTAAAAAACTGACCTACTTCAACGATTTTTGATAAGGGGTGCAAAAACATACGATTTTTGATAAGGGGTGCAGGCTACAGTGAAGATTAAGAACCACTGCTCTGGATAAAGCGTTTAGGGATCCTACTCACCAAGGGAGTGGTGTTCCAGCCAATTTCCTGGCTCTCTGTCTGTGGCTCTGTGTATTTCTTGGTTGGCTCCAGTGCAGCATGGTGAATAAGATTCAGGAACTTGACTGTTGGATGGTGGGGGAGGAAAACAGATATGGGGAGAGGGCAGTATTTTAAACCAGAATAAAGGAACTAGATCAAATAATTAAGTGTTATGACACAAGGGAAGATTTGAACCTTATCCTGAGGAGCTCATACTCTAAAAGAAATAGATGAGGCCAACAGTGAAATCAGCTCTCTGTTTCTGCGCTTCTGTGAATGACCCTGTGAGGTGTCATGGTATATCTACTATTTTTGTCAAACATACCCATACATCTTGCTAATTCTGTCATCCTTGTCTCCTGTACAACAGCCCCTTATCCTCACTCAGCTACCCCTCCCTATCCTGCCAATTGACATTGCTTAAATTACTTACTTGTAACCTGGTCCCTTATTATTCCAGTTCTTATTTCCTGATCTGTGACTTCAGGAAACTAATTCCTACTTCTATTAACTTTTCTCTGTTTGTTTGTAAACTTACAGACCCTGTATGCCAGTGTCTTTTTTTCCCCCAGGCTGTTCTCCCTCTGTGTAAAGGCATGTGCATACAGAGTTCTAGAATCATAGAAATGTGGGGCTGGAAGGGACCTCAAGAGGTCATCAAGGCTGGCCTCCTGGAGATGGCAATAGTGACTGAAAAGTGCAAAACTCACCTTTAACTAAAGCGGGGCTTAATTCTTCTCTCAAAAAATAACGTGACCGGACGACTAGTGAAGTTACATAGAGGACAAAGGAGAAAGGATGCAGATCGGGATAAGTAAAGAACATGTCAGATCTTCTGACTAATATGAATGAATTAAAGTCAGGAAGGCCTGATGCTGTTCACCCCAGGCTGCTGAAGGAATTAGCTGAAGAAATCTCAGAGCTGCTTGCAATAATATTTGCAAACTCATGGATGACGGAAGAAGTCCTGGAAGACTCGAGAGAGGCTAACGGAGTATTAATCTTTTAAAAGGGGATAAAAAGGAGGATCCAGGGAACTACAGACCAGTCAGCCTGACCTTGATCCCTGGAAACCTACTAGAGCAATGTATAAAACATTCAATTTGTGAATACCTGGAGGATGAAGGGATAGCATCCAGCATGGATTTACTAAGAACAAATCATGGCAAACCAGCTTGATTTGCTTCTTTGACAGAGTAACTGATTTAGTGGATAGGGGAATGCGGTGGACATAATATACCTAGACTTTAGCAAAGCTTTTAAACAATCCCACATGACATTTTGATAAGTAAGCTGGAGAAATGGCTTGGCGGAACTACCATAAAGTGGATACATAATTGGCAAAGCAACCACAAACAGAGTATTAATGAAATTGTTAGATGGGAAGGAGGTCACAGGCATCTGTTCTGGGTTCAGTGTTGTTAAACATCTTTATTAATGAACTGGAGATAGGAATAGAGAGCATTGCTGAGAGGGATCTGGGAGTTCTGGTGAATCACAGCCTCAACATGAGTCATCAGTAGTTAGTAGTAATGGTTTACTTGACACTGGTTAGGTCTCAGCTGGAGTACTATGTCCAGTTTTGGTCACCAATGTATAGAAAGGAGGTAGAGAAACTGGAAAGGATTCAGAGGCGATTGACAAAGATGATCAAAAGTATGGAATGCAAGCCATATGAGCAAAGGCTGAAGGACCTGGGAGAGTTTAGTTTGGAAAAGAGGAGATTAAGGGGCAACATGTCAGGGTTCCCTCCCCACTCTGAACTCTAGGGTATAGATGAGGGGACCTGCATGAAAGACCCCCTAAGCTTATTTCTACCAGCTTAGGTTAAAAACTTCCCCAAGGCACAAATCCTTCCTTGGCTTTGGATGAGTACTGCTACCACCACCAAGTGAGTTAGACAAAGATTCAAGAAAAGGACCATTTGGAGTTTGTTTCCCCAAAATATTCCTCCCAAACCCCTTCACCCCCTTTTCTGGGGAGGCTTGAGAATAATCTACCAACCAGATAGGTAAACAAGGTGAGCACAGACCAAACCCTTGGGTTTTTAGGACACTAAAAACCAATCAGATTCTTAAAAAACAACTTTATAATAAAGGAAAAAAGAAGTAAAAGAAGCACCTCTGTAAATCAAGATGGAAGGTAATTTTACAAGGTAATAAGACTTAACATAGAGGATTCCTCCCTAGGCAAAACTTCAAAGTTACAAAAAACAGGGATAAACCTCCCTCTTAGCACAGGGAAAATTCACAAGCTAAAACAAAAGATAATCTAATGCATTTCTTGCTATTACATCTACTACAGCAATAGTAAGTATCATTTCAGTAGAAGCTACATTACTTGGTCTCTCTCTTTGTCTCGAAGAGAACACACACAGAGCACAAAAACAAAGCCTCCCCCCAGATTTGAAAGTATCTTCTTTCCCCATTGGTCCTTCTGGTCAAGTGCCAACTAGGTTAATTGAAGGGATTTTATATTACTGCGTACATAAATGTTGTGACCTTTCCCTTTATATTTATGACACAACATGATAGCAGTCTTCAAATGCTTGAAAGGGTGCCATAAAAAAATGGAGAAAAGTTATTCTGTTTTGCCACAGAGGGCAGGACAAGAAGCAATGGGCTCAAATTAGGGCTGTCAAACAATTAAATTAATCATGATTAATCGCAAGATTAAAAAATTGATTAGTTTTTATTGCATTGTTTAAATAAATGATATTCTATTAATATTTTGAATGTTTTCTACATTTTCAAATATTGATTTCAATTACAACAGAATAAAGTGTACAGGGCTCACTATATTTTATTACAAATAGTTGTACTGTAAAGATAAGATTATATTTTTCAATTCACCTCCTGCAAGTACTGTAGTGCAATCCTTTTATTGTGAAAGTGAAACTTACAAATGTTTAAAAAAAAAAATCTACATAAAAGCACTAAAAAATAAAGCAATGTAAAACTTTAGTGCCTACAAGTCCATTCAGTCCTACTTCTTGTTTAGCCAATCCCTAAAACCAATAAGTTTGTTCATATTTACAAGGAATAATGCTGCCCACCTCTTATTTACAATGTCAGCTGAAAGTGTGAACAAGCATTTGCATGGCACTGTTGTAGCTGGTGTTGCAAGGTATTTACAGGCCAGATATGCTAAACATTTGTATGCCCTTTCATGCTTCAACCACCCTTCCAGAGAACATGCTTCCATGCATGACTGTCATTAAAAAAAGTGTTCCAGAGTAGCAGCCGTGTTAGCCTGTATTCGCAAAAAGAAAAGGAGTACTTGTGGCACCTTAGAGACTAACAAATTTATTAGAGCATAAGCTTTCGTGAGCTACAGCTCACTTCATCGGTTGCATTTGGTGGAAAAAACAGAGGAGAGATTTATATACACACACACACACAGAGAACATGAAACAATGGGTTTATCATACGCACTGTAAGGAGAGTGATCACTTAAGATAAGCCATCACCAGCAGCAGGGGGGGGAAAGGAGGAAAACCTTTCATGGTGACAAGCAAGTCTGTATATAGTCTGTATTCGCAAAAAGAAAAGGAGTACAGACTCCAACGAGAGACTGCTGAATTGGAATTAATTTGCAAACTGGATACAATTAACTTAGGCTTGAATAGAGACTGGGAATGGATGAGTCATTACACAAAGTAAAACTATTTCCCCATGTTTCAGAGTAGCAGCCGTGTTAGTCTGTATTCGCAAAAAGAAAAGGAGTACTTGTGGCACCTTAGAGACTAACAAATTTATTAGAGCATAAGCTTTCGTGAGCTACAGCTCACTTCATCCGATGAAGTGAGCTGTAGCTCACGAAAGCTTATGCTCTAATAAATTTGTTAGTCTCTAAGGTGCCACAAGTACTCCTTTTCTATTTCCCCATGGTATTTCTCCCTCCCATCCCACCCCCCCACTGTTCCTCTGATATTCTTGTTAACTGCTGGAATTAGCCTACCTTGCTTGTCACCATGAAAGGTTTTCCTCCTTTCCCCCCCCTGCTGCTGGTGATGGCTTATCTTAAGTGATCACTCTCCTTACAGTGTGTATGATAAACCCATTGTTTCATGTTCTCTGTGTGTGTGTATATAAATCTCTCCTCTGTTTTTTCCACCAAATGCATCCGATGAAGTGAGCTGTAGCTCACGAAAGCTTATGCTCTAATAAATTTGTTAGTCTCTAAGGTGCCACAAGTACTCCGTTTTTTTTTTTTTTTTAAAAAGCGTGTTTTTAATTAAATTTGTGACTGAACTCCTTGAGGGAGAATTATGTCTCCTGCTCCATCGTTTTACCCACATTCTGCCATATGGTCTCGGATGACAACCAAGTATATGTTGTTCAATTTAAGAACGCTCACTGCAGATTTTAGAAAACGCAAAGAAGGTACCAATATGAGATTTCTAAAGATGGCTACAACACTCAACCCAAGGTTTAAGAATTTGGAGTGCCTTCCAAAATCTGAGAGGGACGAGGTGTGGAACATGCTGTCAGAAGACTAAAAAAAGCAACACTCTGATGAAGAAACTACAGAATCACCAAAAAAAGAAAGGTTTCAGAGTAGCAGCCGTGTTAGTCTGTATTCGCAAAAAGAAAAGGAGTACCCGTGGCACCTTAGAGACTAACAAATTTATTAGAGCATAAGCTTTCGTGAGCTACAGCTCACTTCATAGGATGCATTTGGTGGAAAAAGCAGAGGAGAGATTTATATACACACACACAGAGAACATGAAACAATGGGTTTATCATACACACTGTAAGGAGAGTGATCACTTAAGATAAGCCATCACCAGCAGCAGGGGGGGGAAAGGAGGAAAACCTTTCATGGTGACAAGCAAGGTAGGCTAATTCCAGCAGTTAACAAGAATATCAGAAGAACAGTGGGGGGGTGGGGGTGGGAGGGAGAAATACCATGGGGAAATAGTTTTACTTTGTGTAATGACTGGGTGGACTCATCCTGAAGGTCGAAACAGCAGCCTGGATTTCTACATAGACTGCTTCCGCCGACGTGCACGAGCTGAAATTGTGGAAAAGCAGCATCGCTTACCCCATAACCTCAGCCATGCAGAACACAGTGCCATCCACAGCCTCAGAAACAACTCTGACATCATAATCAAAAAGGCTGACAAAGGAGGTGCTATCGTCATCATGAATAGGTCGGAGTATGAACAAGAGGCTACTAGGCAGCTCTCCAACACCACTTTCTACAAGCCATTACCCTCTGATCCCACTGAGAGTTACCAAAAGAAACTACAGCATTTGCTCAAGAAACTCCCTGAAAAAGCACAGGAACAAATCCGCACAGACACACCCCTGGAGCCCCGACCTGGGGTATTCTGTCTGCTACCCAAGATCCATAAACCTGGAAATCCTGGACGCCCCATCATCTCAGGCATTGGCACCCTGACAGCAGGATTGTCTGGCTATGTAGACGCCCTCCTCAGGCCCTTCGTTACCAGCACTCCCAGCTATCTTCGAGACACCACTGACTTCCTGAGGAAACTACAGTCCATTAGTGATCTTCCTAAAAACACCATCCTAGCCACTATGGATGTAGAAGCCCTCTACACCAACATTCCACACAAAGATGGACTACAAGCCGTCAGGAACAGTATCCCCGATACTGTCACGGCTAACCTGGTGGCTGAACTTTGTGACTTTGTCCTGATCCATAACTATTTCACATTTGGTGACAATGTATACCTTCAAATCAGCGGCACTGCGATGGGTACCCGCATGGCCCCACAGTATGCCAACATTTTTATGGCTGACTTAGAACAACGCTTCCTCAGCTCTCGTCCCCTAATGCCCCTACTCTATTTGCGCTACATTGATGACATCTTCATCATCTGGACCCATGGAAAAGAAGCTCTTGAGGAATTCCACCATGATTTCAACAATTTCCATCCCACCATCAACCTCAGCCTGGACCAGTCCACACAAGAGATCCATTTCCTGGACACTACGGTGCTAATAAGCGATGGTCACATAAACACCACCCTATATCGGAAACCTACTGACCGCTATTCCTACCTACATGCCTCTAGCTTTCATCCAGATCATACCACTCGATCCATTGTCTACAGCCAAGCGCTACGATATAACCGCATTTGCTCCAACCCCTCAGACAGAGACAAACACCTACAAGATCTCTATCATGCATTCCTACAACTACAGTACCCACCTGCTGAAGTGAAGAAACAGATTGACAGAGCCAGAAGAGTACCCAGAAGTCACCTACTACAGGACAGGCCCAACAAAGAAAACAACAGAACGCCACAAGCCATCACCTTCAGCCACCAACTAAAACCTCTCCAACGCATCATCAAGGATCTACAACCTATCCTGAAGGACGACCCATCACTCTCACAGATCTTGGGAGACAGACCAGTACTTGCTTACAGACAGCCCCCCAATCTGAAGCAAATACTCACCAGCAACCACACACCACACAACAGAACCACTAACCCAGGAACCTATCCTTGCATCAAAGCCCGTTGCCAACTCTGTCCACATATCTATTCAGGGGATACCATCATAGGGCCTAATCACATAAGCCACACTATCAGAGGCTCGTTCACCTGCGCATCTACCAATGTGATATATGCCATCATGTGCCAGCAATGCCCCTCTGCCATGTACATTGGCCAAACTGGACAGTCTCTACCTAAAAGAATGAATGGACACAAATCAGACGTCAAGAATTATAACATTCAAAAACCAGTTGGAGAACACTTCAATCTCTCTGGTCACTCGATCACAGACCTAAGAGTGGCTATACTTCAACAAAAAAGCTTCAAAAACAGACTCCAACGAGAGACTGCTGAATTGGAATTAATTTGCAAACTGGATACAATTAACTTAGGCTTGAATAGAGACTGGGAATGGATGAGTCATTACACAAAGTAAAACTATTTCCCCATGGTATTTCTCCCTCCCACCCCCACCCCCCCACTGTTCTTCTGATATTCTTGTTAACTGTTGGAATTAGCCTACCTTGCTTGTCACCATGAAAGATTTTCCTCCTTCCCCCCCCCCCACTGCTGCTGGTGATGGCTTATCTTAAGTGATCACTCTCCTTACAGTGTGTATGATAAACCCATTGTTTCATGTTCTCTGTGTGTGTGTATATAAATCTCTCCTCTGCTTTTTCCACCAAATGCATCCTATGAAGTGAGCTGTAGCTCACGAAAGCTTATGCTCTAATAAATTTGTTAGTCTCTAAGGTGCCACGGGTACTCCTTTTCTTTTTGCAAAAAAAGAAAATCAGCCTTCTGCTTGGTGGCATCTGACTCAGATGATGAAAATGAATATGAATCAGTCTGGACTGCTTTGGACTGTTATTGAGCAGAATCTGTCATCAGCATGAAAGTATGTCCCCTGAAATGGAGGTCGAAGCATGAATGTTCAGCATATTTGGCATGTAAATACCTTTGCAACCAGGATGGAATTGGCATCGTTAGCACTACAAAAAGTCATTTTTACTCTGATGTTCACACCTTCTTGTCAACTGTTAGGAATAGGACACATCCACCCTGATTGAATCATTGACATCCCCCCCCCACTTGGTAAGGCAAGTCCCATCTTTTCTTGTGCTGTATATTTATGCCTGCCTACTGTAATTTTCACTCCATACATCTGAAGAAGTGGGTCATAGCCCATGAAACTTGTGCTCTAATAAATTTGTTAGTCTTTAAGGTGCCACAAGACTCCTCATTGTTTCTATTAAGAAAAGTGTGTTAGTGCTTAACAGCCAAAGTCTTTCAAATGAAAATGAATCCACTCAATTTGCTTTGGGCAAATCCCGTGTGGATAGCTTAAAGGAGGCTTCTTTGTTAACTGATATTGGAAGTGAACAGTTTGTGTCTCGGGTTCAAAAGACAGGCTGGAATCCTGGCTTTACACAGCAGAGCAACCTTGTAAATAAACCCATAGACACTTTTGATATATCTTGTCACCTCTTAGAGCAGGTCTACACTACAGCGGGGATCAACGCTCTCAGACTGATCTACCGGCACTCGATTTAGCACAGAGGTGGGCAAACATCTGGCCCATGGGACCCTCCTGCCCAACCCCTGAGCTCCTGGTCTGGGAGGCTAGCCCCTCGCCTGCTGTTCCCCCTCTCCCACAGCCTCCACTCTCTGTGCCACCAGTGCAATGCACTGGGTGGCGGGGATGTGAGCTTTTGCTGGGCAATGCAGCTGAAGAACTGCAGCCCAACCCGGCGCTCTGGGCTGCGCGGTGGTGTGGCTGGCTCCAGCCGGGCAGCACGGACGCCTGTCCTGGTGCTCCATAGTGCCGCCAGCCACCGGTGCTCCAGGCAGCGCAGTAAGGAGGCAGGGAGCAGGGGGGGTTGGAATGGTGGTCAGAGGGCGGGGGGGAGGATCGGGGCAGGGCGGTCAGAGGTCAAAGAACAGGGGGGTTGAATGGCGGTAGGGGCCCAGGCGGGCAGTCAGGAAAGGGGGGGTTGGATGGGGCAACGGGGGCAGTCAGGGGCAGGGATTTCAGCCTCCCCTAACCAGCTCTCCATACAATTTTGGAAACTCGATGCGGCCCTCAGGCCAAAAAGTTTGCCCGCCCCAATTTAACGGGTCTAGTAAAGACCCACCAAATCGACAGCAGATCACTCTCCAGTCGACCCCGTACTCTACCCCGACGAGAAGAGTAAGGTAAGTCGACAGGAGATTTATTAGATTCATTTCATCTAATGCCTCATGAATGCAGAAATTGGTAGTTGAAAAGCAGAACTGCAGTTCAGACATGATGATAGAAAACAGTTATGTTTCTTTAAGGTGTTCATGCAAACTACCTAGCTGACAAGGGAGGAAGAAAGTTGCCCATAGCTGCTGCCAGTAAGAACATAGCCAGCCAGACCATAGATTGTGGTATAACAGAAATTTCAAATTTCAACCTTCTAAACAGAGGAAAGAAGGAAAGCAAGTTAACCCTTGAAAAGCAAAATGCCCTTACAGACTTGCCTAACTCATCTCTAAAATACTAAAGTCCTGAGGATGTGGTTGAACTACAAGTCTATGTTAAGGAAAACGCTGAGGTAAAGAAAGAGCTACAAAGGTTCAAAAGGGGTATTGAACAAAATGTCCTAAGAAATGGTTAATCTAAACAAAAGGCTTGGCATGACAAAAATAATTGTGATTATACAATTTGAGATACATTTGTTGTTAATATTAATGCTAATGTTAACTCTTGTAACTTGTTCATAGCTAATGCCAAAAACTGTAAAAATGTCTGTGTATGACTGATGGGAAAAATCCTCAAAACATACTGGAAATGTAAATTATGATTATAAAGTTTTGGTCAATAAGAACACACTTTGTATTAGCCTAATAATGTTGAGGTTTCACAGGTAATGCCTATACACAATCCTAAAACGTTGCACAGCAGAAAAAACATTATAAGTTTGGACTGCGGTGCAAGATGGGGGACTGCGGTACAACACCTCCCAGCCTTCATGGCTAAATAAAGTAAGTGCTCTCTGAAAAACATAGAGGTCTTTGTTAAGTTAACAGATAGGCTCAACCCTGAAATCACTGAAGTGTTTCACAAAGTATGGACTAAGTTGTCAGCTTGGGCAAAGGCATGTATCAATAATTTGGCCTTACAAAGAACTCAATATAAACACAGCTCATATCAATATGGGACTCCCCCCCCGCAGCATGGTGAGCTGGTACTCAGGGTTCCAGCACTATCGGGGGGAGCCGAGGCTCAGGGCTTCTGACGTGCAGCACCGAGATTTGCCGCAGGATGGATGAAATTAAGCAACGGGCTAGATCTGGCCCACACGTTCCCCACCTGTGCCCTAACCCATCCACCCACACCTGAACCTCCCTTCAGTCCAGCTTCCCCAACCATGCCTTAGGCCCACCCAGTCTGCCCTTCTCCATACAAGGGACTCCCCCCCCCCCCGCCCCAACATGCATTCTGGCCAACCCCATACAGGGGTGATGTGTACCTTAACTATTCACTTTCTGCATTTCATATGTTTAAATCTGCATTATCTTCAGGCTCCGTCCCCAGATCCCAGCTCACACTTTAAGTAAGATGGGGCTCAGACACCTGCTGAGGGAAGGGCCGCTCATATCTCAGCTCCCGTGGAGGGGCAGGGTGGGGAATTTGGACACAGCAAGAGGGACAGGGCTTCCCAGATCCCAGGACACAGAGGCCAGGGAGAGGAGCTCAGATCTTTGCAGAGGGATAAGGCTCCCCTAGATCTCAGTACCCATGGAAGGGGAGAATTCAGAACTAACAAGCCACTCCCTAACCCCTGCCCCAACTTCCTCTGCTACCCCTCATATTGCCCAATACTTCCTATCCTCCCCTTTTTCCCACTCCTTCCCTGAGTTCCCCAACCTCTTTTCTCTCCCCTATCACCTATCTCCATAATATCCCCATCCCTCAACACAGACCCAAACTCCTCTCCCCCCATTCCAGACTACTCTTCCCACACCTAATCACCTTCCCTTCCCAGCAAGCATTCACATGTATAATTTATTTTCTTTTCAGGAATAGTTAGAGCATGTTCTGAATTATATGCTATACTAAGATTACATCTCCAACATACAAACAAACAAAAAAACCACTTAACAGAGAGGACTTTACCAGAATGTTTACAGTTCATTCTCAGATTTCTGTCCAGAGTAGGTTTCAAACTTCAAAGTTGCTAGAATCTTTGAACTATGAAATGCTTTTTTCAGGGGGCTTTGTCTTGGGAATACCTTGCTCAATACCCAGTTTGGACCACTAACCCTACATTATACTCTTTTGCCGCATAGCAGATTTCAAGACGGTCCATTTAAAGGTGGATTTTAGATCACTTGGAAAAGTCATCCTTTAAAAAGAAAGCATTCTGTAACCTTAACTATAGAAGAGGTGGTGCATTGCTATAGTATTGTATAAAATTAATCATCAGCAACTGCTGCTGTATCCAGATCCCTAGCACAGGATAATGCTGATGTGGGGCACTTTTTCTTTTCTTTTTTTTAAAAGATAGATGGAAGGGGCTCTACACATCCATCTGCAGCATAAGAGGTTTGGAGAGGTGTGAAGTTGTCCATCATCTTGGAGCTTGTCTATTGTGCATGTTTTCATGCCATAGAGGGTGTAATTTCTAAAGTACACCATGGAGATAAATGCAGCCTGAAACAAATAGCTCTAAGATATGTGAACTTCCCCTCCAGTCCGCAGTACACACACAGGAGGGGAGAATGTAGGGCTGACAGGTGCTCCCTACTTCAATCTCTCTCACATGCCCTACCACCATGTCATCCTTCCCAGCTGCCTTACACACACCCCTTACCTAAGCCTTCAACTCCTTCCCCTCCTGCCCTTTATTCCCCTTCCTTTAATCCACATTTTCCTCAGTTGGGCTCCAAGCCCCTGTTCTTTCCCACCCCTCTGCTCCAAGCATATACATGTGTAATTTGTTCTTTTCAAAAATAGTTTGATCACCTTCTGAATTTCATTACATTCTTTCCCACACAGCTCCCCTCCCTCTCACCCCTCCCCAAAAGCATGTTTTTATTTCTGATGTCTCCCCAAGGGTGGATTTGGATTTACAGTGGCTGGGTGTTGCTCAGGTTCAATGGCCACAACATTTGCCCTAAAGTCACATGGGTCCTGTGAGTTGTGGCTGGCTGTGAAGCCTCTTGTGCTCTCTGCCCATATGCAGTGTAATCAATTCAGTGCGTTAGCTTTAGGAATGTTAAGCCTGAACTTAAATTGAGAGCCTTACTCTGTCTAATTTTCTGAATTTTGCTCCCACAAAGGGTTAGGGGAGGAATTCATTCTCTGCAGGGTAACTCACAAGCAAGTGAGACCATTCTGCCAGGCTTCCAGTTGAAACTAGACAAATTCAGATGGAAAGAAGGATTTTTGACAGAGAGAGAAATTAACCATTGGAACAATTTATCAAGGGTCGAAGGAGTTTCCATCATTGACAATTTTCAAATCAAGATTGGCTGTTTTTGTAAAAGATCTGCTCTAGAAATTATTCCTGCATTATACAGGAGTTCAGAATAAATTATCACAATGGTCCCTTCTGGCCTTAGAATCTATGAATAATAATTAGTCCATAAAAAATGTTAAACATTACCACATACATAGTTAAGCAATCAAGTCAGGGTATAGCAGTTAGTTGCATATAAACATCTTAATTCTGTACCCTTGTGCATATGCTTTGATAGACTAATCACATGCTATTTATGTGTATATAAATCTCCCCACTGTATTTTCCACTGAATGCATCCAATGAAGTGAGCTGTAGCTCACAAAATCTTGTGTTCAAATAAATTTATTAGTCTCTAAGGTGCCACAAGTCCTCCTTTTCTTTTTATCAATCTAGTTCACCCAAATAAGAATTTTGACTATCAGCATTGATTAAGTTATACAGTAATTACATACCCACTAAATTTCTCTGACTGGCATTTTAAAGCTATACCTTGATATTGACCTCAGCAACATTCCCATCTATGTGCAATCGTTAGCTGTGTTATATGTACATGTGGAAAGTCTGAGGTTAGCAAGTCTGCCAAAAGATACACCTCTCCTGGCCAAATGTGGCTCTGCTGAGGCCAGCCTCAGTTTCGCCTTAATTTGGTCTCCCTTTAAAAAAGGCAACATAGGCCAGCTATTCAAGACATTCCCGCTTCTTAGGTCCAATTTATTATATCTTTCAAAAGAAAGTCTTTCCAAAGAAAACTCAAACCTTCAAAGTCATCATCCCTGTTTCAACTGGGCCCAGTTCCTCTTCCTCTCTTTAATAATTAATTTCTTTCACTCCGGTCCCAACCTAGGTACAGCCTCTCCTCTCTGAGGGTCTGTTTTCCTGCTTTCCCAGCACCGCTTGCCTAAAGACTGGCCTTCTCCACAGGCCTTCCCAGCTGGTGCTTTCCCTTTGCTGACTCGAGGCCCTGTGGTGCCCTCCTTAGTCTCTGAAGTTCAAGCTTCTCAAAAGCAGCACTATATGGAAAAAAAAAATAAAGGGAGTTGTGACACTTGTCTCATATTTGCTGGGCTCTTAAAGGCAGAGAGGTGCATCAGAAAGTTCACCAAGACATCATGAACTCCTTAGACAACTCAGGTTTCAGAGTAGCAGCCGTGTTAGTCTGTATTCGCAAAAAGAAAAGGAGTACTTGTGGCACCTTAGAGACTAACAAATTTATTAGAGCATAAGCTTTCGTGAGCTACAGCTCACTTCATCGGATGCATTTGGTGGCATCCGATGAAGTGAGCTGTAGCTCACGAAAGCTTATGCTCTAATAAATTTGTTAGTCTCTAAGGTGCCACAAGTACTCCTTTTCTTTAGACAACTCAGATGCTCTAAACCAGGGGTAGGCAAACGTTTTGGCTTGAGAGCCGCATCTGCGTATGGAAATTGTATGGCAGGCCATGAATGCCTGGTGTGGGAGGGGGACTGAATGGGGTGTAGCATGGGAGGGCTCTATAAGGGATTTTACTGAGGTGGGGAGAGGGGGGGCTCCTAGGGGCCCTGCTGGCAGTGTCACCAAGGCGGCAATACCAGGTACTGCCACAGGTGGAGGCATTCTAGCTGGGACGAGTGTAGCCCCTGGGCGGTTTTGAGGCTTTCGTGGGTGGGGCCATAGGAGACCAGAAGGGGACTGGGTGCACTGCCGTGTAGGGGGTGGCGGTGGTGTTCTGATCCCAGAAACAGCACAGTGAAGTCGCACCTATGCAGTGTGGCTCTGTATGCCAGAAGATGGTGCTCATCAAGGGAATTGTGAGTCAGGGGCTGGGGAGTGCCGTGCAAGCGAAGAGGGGCAAGCCTCCAACCCTGCTCCCCAGTGGGTGGCACAAGCCCCTAACCCCGCTCCCCATTGGGAGCTCGAGGGCCGGATAAAAATGTCTCACGGGCCAGAAGCAGCCCACAGGCCATAGTTTTCCCACTCCTGTTCTAAACTATTTGGGGGTAAAATATCCAAAGGCCCATACATAAGGAGCTGTTATACTGCTTGGATAATTCTTTTGTCCTGGGGCCTGGGTCATACACTCTTCCCATCCCCACCTCCTCAAGGCACTAAAATGTTATGCAACATTATCCTTTCCAGTTAATCCAGCTGGAAAATAAGAACTGTTTTAGGTACACTGTCTTGTTCATAGGTTTCAGAGTAGCAGCCGTGTTAGTCTGTAGCCGCAAAAAGAAAAGGAGTACTTGTGGCACCTTAGAGACTAACAAATTTATTTGAGCATAAGCTTTCGTGAGCTACAGCTCACTTCATCGGATGCATGTAGTGGACTACATGCATCCGATGAAGTGAGCTGTAGCTATCGTAAGCTTATGCTCAGATAAATTTGTTAGTCTCTAAGGTGCCACAAGTACTTCTTTTCTGTCTTGTTCATAGTTGCTGTGCAACTACCACCTTCCATATCCTGTGTTTCTAATCTTTTTCAGGAGTCTCTTTTTAACTGCCCAATAAAGTTCAATTTTTTTCAAATACATGCTTTATTTTATTTTACAAAATGGAAATGATTTCTAATCTGTCTCAGTTATCTGATAATTACTTCCTTATCTAATGATTTCAACAGCTGTTCAGAGGCTACTTACCATCCGCAGGCTCTTCTATGTTATCATGCCAAGACATTGGCTTCCTGGTGATAGTGTGAACTGGGGAGAAATGTGATGATGCAGGTGAGTTGCTATTATGGAATCAATATAACAGGCAGTTTCAGGTAAAGCACTAGCCTGTCCCCCTAACCTGTCTCCTGCCAGCTCACTTAGGCTGTTAAGGAGAAAAGAGACTATAGATTGGAAAAGGAGCACTGGTTAATGTCGTCACTTGATTGCTCCTGGGAACTGAAGGGAATCAGCTTTGGTGCCATGGGACCCAGGCACTAGGTGTTTGTGAGCAGAGAGCAGAGTTCATCCACCAATCTGTCAGGTTCCTACAATGTGACCTGCATGGCACTTGCTGGAAGAGCACAGAGTTCTGGCTGACTACATGGGACTAGTTCTTCCTTGTTTCTAGCTGCTAAATAAACCCCAACACATTTTGAGCGTTTAAACCCCAACACATATACAAATCCAAACATTACTTTCCCATGTCAGTATGGGCAGTGGGTATAAGAGGCTTTGGGAAACTAAGCCTCCCCAAACAGGACAAGAAATTCCAGACACAGTGCACCTCCCTTTGGAGGAACAGTGACCCGCTGCCTTTGGAGCACTGCCTCTGGAAGCTCCAGAGAAGTGGGGGAGCCATTGGTGCTCTGACTATGGCCCCGCCCACATGCTGCCCCAAAGCCCCGCTCCCATGGGGCCTCTTCGCCCTGAGGCCCTGCGCTCGCCCCCCCTCAGTCCCCCCTGCACCTGCTGCTTGCATCTCTCCATGGGAGGAGGTGGAGACGTGCAGGCGGGGCAGGAGGCAGGGCCACGGTCCTGGTGCCCTCACACTTCTAGGGAGCTTCTGGCACTTGCATCCAGCCTCCCCAAACACAAGAGTTACACACTACTTATGCATGTCAACAATTGCTGTAGTTGCCACAAGGATGTTACATGATTGTGAATAGGAGGGTCGGAAGCTGGAGCCAGGCCAGTGGATAGGGAGGACTTTCTGTCTAGGGCCTCAATCCCATCTTGCCCCAGTTTTGTGACCCCAGGCCACCACTGCCAGTTCCAAACCTGCTCCCATATACCCCAATCTAAAACTGGCCATGTGGGCTGCCTTACAACTTCAAGTTAGCCATACCCTGGGCCCTGTCTCTTGTATTTGAGTGAGTCGGCTATGTTCACCAAGCACTGTCTTAGCCCAAGAGAGCAGACTGACCCCACCGGCCCCCCGATCCACTTGGTGGAGTCAATCCCGTACTCTGTCATGGCCCTCCTACATCTTGCCCCCTTGCCTCCCTCCTCCCTTCTCACCCCATTTGAAGCAGTTGGCCTCCTTGCCTCTCCCTCCGGTCTCGCCTCGTTGAGGGGGTGGCCCCCTTGCTTCCCCTCTCCCCCTTCTCAAAGGGGATTTGTACTCCCCCATCCAGTCTCACTCTGTTTGAGGGGGTAGGCCGCTTTCTCCCCGCCTCACCCCGTTTGAGGGGGTTGACCCCGTACTCCGTGTGCAGTCTCTGGCACCGTAGCTCCTTCCGGACTGTCTCGCAGAAAATCTGGTTCTGATGCACCAGGTCGGGCGGCTCCATCTCGCGGCCCCGCGCCGCCATGACCGGTCCCGCTCCCGGGAAACTGGGAACCCAGCGTTTGCGAATTCTCAGCGATTAAGTTTGTTTCATTCTTGTTTCCTGGCAACGGCGCTTCGTCCCAGATCCTTGGTCAGACGCAGAGGACTCGCTGATTGGTACGGTTCCGACTACGCCCCATGATCAGAAAAGCCCCGCCCCCAGTTCCAATTGGCTCTCGAGTTAAAAGTCCCGTTGCTGATTGGCTATGTTCCCTGCCGGCATTTTTTAATCTCCGTCTGGGTGATATAGAGGCCGCTTGAGGCCCCAGTGGGAGCCAGGACCTGTGGCTGCAGCCGCGACTAGGCAGTTGGGGCAATCGCAGCCGCGGTGTCAGGTCTTGAGCGTGGCCCGCTTGGCCTCCCGCTCCTCCGCCAGCGCTTGGCAGCCCCGCCGCACCAGCACCGCTGCCCCTCGGAGGGAGACCGGACCCGGGGCCTGCGCGCCAGTGGGAGCTTGGTCTGTCGCTGCGCCCCGGCCAAGCGGGTGGAGCTGACGCGGCTGGACGCGGGCTGCTAGTGACTGTGGGGTCCCCGGGCAGGGCGGCCGCCGGTCTGCGGCCGGGCTGAGCGCTGCGCTGTTTGCTTCGGGGAGACGATGCAGGGCGCGGAGCTGGACGCTCGGATCCGCTGCAGTGTCACCATCGAGCGCCTGAGCCCGAGCGGCCCGGCCTCGAAGCGCCGGCTGATCCGCGACGCCTCCCTCGCCCTGGGCCGGAACGAGTTCCGGGAGCTGGTGCTGCAAGTGAACGACGGCAGCGTGGCGCAGAGTTTCGCGCTGCGCGGGGAGGTGCGGCTCTTCACGCGCTTCGTACGCGACGGGAAAAGCGGCCTGCAGCTGGGCCCCGCGCAAGTGGAGCTGCTGATCGCCAACTGCCCCCCCGACCGCCTCAGGCGCTTCCTCCGGCTGCTGCGCATCAAGCACAAGGCGGCGGGGAAGGGGCCGAAGACTGTCACCGAGCGGGCGCGGCTGCTGTCCAGCCTTCCGCGAACCTTCGACACCATCAGCCCAGTCCAGGCCCGGGACGTGCAGCAGGCCTGCGATCAGCGGGCCCACGCGAGCTGCGAGACAACGCCTGTGAAAGGGCAGGCCCCGCGGAACAGAGGGAACAACGATCTGTGTATCAAGCCGCGGAAAAGAGCAAGGACAGAATCGGCTGAAGCAAGCGCTGTAAGAGATCTCGAAGTAGGCATGGGGTAGGGGGTGGAAGACCGCTTTGGGATATGGCTTAAGTAGGAGACTTGCGGGAGGGGGAATTGCTGAGTGCTCTCATGGTTTGGGGCGGGGGGGAGATATTTTGTGGAGCCATGGTACCCCACATCTTGAATTCTGTGTGCAGATGTGGTCGCCTCATCTCAAAAAAGGTATATTGGAATTGACAGGTTCAGAAAAGGTCAACAAAAATTATTAGGGGTGTGGAACGGCTTCCTTATGAGGAGAGATGAATAAGACTGGGGCTTTTTAGCTTGGAAAAGACATGGCTAAGGGGAGAGATGATTGAGGTCTATAAAATCATGACTAGTGTAGAATAAGTAGATAAGAAAGTGTTTACTACTTCTCATAACACAAGAAGTAGGGTTCACCAAATGAAATTAATAGGCAGCCCGTTTAAAACAAATAAAAGCAAGTATTTCTTCACACAGTCAACCTGTGGAACTTCTTGCCAGAGGATATTGTGAAGGCCAAGACCATAACAGGGTTCAAAAAAACTAGATAAATTCATGGAGAATAGGTCCATCAATGGCTATTAGTCAGGATGGGCATGAATGGTGCCCCAGCCTCTGTTTGCCAGAAGCTGGGAATGAGTGACAGGGGATGGATAGCTTGATCATTACCTGTTCTGTTCATTCCCTCTGGGGCACCTGGCACTGGCGACTGTCGGAAGACAGCATACTGGGCTAGATGGACCTTTGGCCTGACCCAGTAGGCTCATTCTTATGACTGCAAGACTGGGACACTACATTAAGCAGCAAAGAGTCTGTGGCACATTCAGGACTTTTTGCTGCTTTTACAGATCCAGACTAACATGGCTACCCTTCTGATGCATTAAGCAGGTAGTTAACAATAGACTAAATATTTTGTAGGTGGCTCCATCTGTTTCTGAATAAAATCTATGCTTTATGGTTGCAAAGAAAGCCTTGAGTGCTGGGTGCTGATCAATCTGCAGACAGCCTGCATCAGTCAATTGGAGGTCTCGTCATTATCAAGACTAGAAAAATAGGGTGTGTCTAGCAAGTACATTGACAAATGTGTTAATTAACATGCTTTTAAGCACAAGCTACTACCTAGAGTAGAAAAAGACAACAGTGTTCAAAAAAAATGTGTGTTCAGTGGAAAGGTTCACCCAAAGTGGTGGTTAAAAATGAATTGCTAAATATTTTCCTAATCTAGACAGGGTCTAAAGTCAGTTGTTCATTTCATATAAATAACACATGGACTCTAAACACCAACAATGACAATACATTGCAAAAGATTAATATCTTTTATTGGACCAACTTTCAGCTGGTGAAAGAGACAAGCTTTTGAGCTACACAGAGCTCTTCTGACCTCTTACCAACAGAAGTTGGTCCAATAAAAGATATTCTAATATGTTGGAACCACCATAGCTACAACACTGCAAATAAATTGCAATACAATTATTTCACTGGAGCTCATTTTAGCAGTTGAAATTTTGGGTAGCATGACACTTTTTTTTTTTTTTTTTTTTTTTATTTTCCATTCTAATCCCCATGGGGGAAAAAGGTATACAGGAGAAATTTTCCTCCAGAAGTTTTAAGATCCATGAATGTGCTGCTGTTTTTAAACAAAAAAAAAAACAAAACTTTGGTTAGTGCACAAGTGTGACTTTTTCCTTTTTAGGCAACTGATGTGAAATGCTCAAAGAAGCTATCTTTGCTAATGCATTCACGGATGAGACTCTCGCAGGAACAGTCCATTGTGCTGAGTGCAGTGCTGACTGGGAAGAACGTCTTCTTTACAGGCAGTGCTGGTGAGAAACTTTATAGTTGAAGTGAAGCAAGGTTACCCTACATGTCCTAACTGCACTCAAATTAGGGCTGAAAAGCTTTAGTCTTTGGTATTGTGAGCTCCAGGAAAACTTTGGGTCTATCCCATGTGGAATGCTTTTAGCAAAAGTTTCACACCTGTGCTCCCACTGGCTCATCATGAAGAGGCTGTGTGCAAAAGGGCTTGTCCCATCAGTTTGAATTGTGGAAGAATGAAATAAAAGTAGCTTTTAAGAAAATGTTTCATCTCTTTTCCTGTTTGGACTCTCTGAGGGCCAAAGCTATGAAACCAAAGCAGAGACCCAGTTTTAACCTGTTAGCCCTAAAAGACACTCGGAGCTGACAGATTATTACAACTGTCACCTTTTGAAACCATAGACTGCAACTCATTTGTGTGTGTGTGTGTGTGTGTGTGTGTGTGTGTCTGTGTGTTTTCCTGCTTTAACCTTATAGTAATTCTCTCATTTCTCTTCTTTAATTACTAAATCCTTAAGGTTTCAGAGTAGCAGCCGTGTTAGTCTGTATTCGCAAAAAGAAAAGGAGTACTTGTGGCACCTTAGAGACTAACAAATTTATTAGAGCATAAGCTTTCGTGAGCTACAGCTCACTTCATCGGATGCATCCAATGAAGTGAGCTGTAGCTCACGAAAGCTTATGCTCTAATAAATTTGTTAGTCTCTAAGGTGCCACAAGTACTCCTTTTCTTTTTGTAAATCCTTAAGGCTTAGTTTACTATAGGATTGGATACAAGCATGTGAGATCTAAGGTACAAATTGACCTGGCATAAGTGACTGGTCCTTTACGACTGGGGGTGACCTGAATATCCTAAATCCATCTTGTCTGGGTGGTAAGATACCATGGAATGTCCATGGGGACTGTTTGTGATTCCATGGTAAGACTAAAACAACAAGACCTCCTTGTGGCACCTTAGAGTAACAAATTTATTTGGGCATAAGCTTTCATGGGCTATAACCACTTCATCAGATGCATGGAGTGAAAAATACAGTAGGCAAGTATAAATATACAGCACATGAAAAGATGGGAGTTGCCTTACCAAGTGGGGGATCAGTGCTAACAAGGCCAATTCAATCAGGGTGGATGTGGCCTATTCCCAACAGTTGACAAGAAGGGATGAGTATCAACGGAGGGGAAAAGTAGTACAAAAACCTGAGTCTCCTTTAATCTGTGCTGATGTGTCCCTGTCTACAGCAATAGAGGCCTGGGGGGAGGGCATAGCTAAGCACCTCTTTAGCATGATGAGGTTCATGCTTAAGGCCCTGTCTCTTAATATGCCCTCTCTCATGCCTTGGCGCCCCCCCTTTTTTTTTTTTAAGCCATATGATCTTGTAAGGGAGCAGAGATTTTTTTGGGTGGTTGTTGCTTGTCAAAGTAGGGCATCACAATCTTACTTACACCAGTGTTGCACATTTTTGTGATTTTTATCACAAGTTTTGTTTTGTTTTAAATATCCAGCCCCTGGAGTCATGTGATCATGTGAGAATCTCATTTCATTTTAAGTGAAGTTTCTGGTTCTCATAGTCGCTGAGCAAAGCGTCATATGAGAAGCGTAAAGGTTCTTAATCCAGAAGGCAATTAAGAGAACTCACTTGTTTTTTAAAATCCAGTGGGTTTTATTTTGTTTGGTTTGGGTTTTTTTGAGTCATCTCATGATTTTTGGGGGGTTGATAATTCCTTAACACTTGGAATTGACACTATTGCAACCTACACATTCTGCAACACTTAGTGTAGATACACAATGTGTCAAGCCTTTTGTTTAAGTGTAGCGGTATCTAGTGATGTATGAGTTTCATTTTGGTATAAGGGAGAAACTTTAATCAAAAATGCACATTAAAATGTTGAATGAGGGAAAGAACAATTCAACTTCAGCAAAAAGTGAAATCTTTTAAATCATCCATGTTGGGAAGAGGTTTAGCCAATATAAATGACACTAACTAAGATACTCTTATAGCTACCATGGTTTCTCCTCCATGACTGAGTTCCTGTGTGGGGAGTTCATGGAACCCTAAATGGGAGGGGTCAAATAACCCCTAAACTGCAACTTCTCAACTGCAACTTCTCTAAATGGTCAAACAGAGCTAATCCTTTCCTGACATGGTTGTTTTTTACAACTACCTGAGCTCTGTGGTCAGGCTGTTCTTTTGTTTCTAGTGTTTTTGGACATATGAGGTTTTGAATGAGCAGAGTGGAGGGTGGTATTAGGAGGAATTTGGGCCTTGAATTCAAACCGCATGTATTTTTGGGGACATGTCTCTAATAGTGTCAGGGGAAAGCCCCTTTCTGAAATTTTACTCTTCTAAAAGGGACTGGGAAGTCATATCTGCTGAAAAAGATTGTGGGCTCACTCCCCCCAAAGAGCACCTATGCTACAGCCAGTACAGGAGTAGCAGCTTGCCATATTGGTGGCACCACGCTCCATGCTTTTGCAGGTAAGGAGGATAACTTTCTGCTTGAGAACCTTCCCTGGCTTGCTATGTTCTGGGAAAGATGAGTGGAAGGGACCTGGGAACTCTTGGCATTTTGGTAAAGATAATACTAACTCTGTATTCTCTTCTTTCATTAGGTATTGGTTCTGGGAAAGCTCCACTAGATCAGTGTATTGAGTTGGCTCAAAGAACTGGAGTGCATCAGCATTGGTTGAGCTGCCAACACTTAATTATTGATGAGATTTCAATGGTGGAGGGCAAGTTTTTTGATAAGCTGGAGGCAGTAGCCAGGTGAGGGTCATGCAGCAAAGAGTCTTTATAATGCTGATCAAGTTCCCTGGATCACTTTGCTAGGAATACCTTCCCCTACCTCCTGTGGCTGTATTGGGAGGTAAGGTTTGCTAATGGCTAGAGTAGTTGGGAGGTTCTGGATTATAGAATCATAGAAAGGGACCTCAAGAGGTCATCTAGTCCAACCCCTTGCCCTGAGATAAGACCCATAGTCAGAGACCATCCCTGACAGGTGTTTGTACAACCTGTCCTTAAAATGAAGGAGATTCCACGACATTCCTTGAAAGCCTAATTGAGTACTTAACTATCATTAGAAAAATCTTTAACTATAATATCTAATCTAATGCTCTTTGCTGCTGATTAAACTGGTTACTTCTTGTCCTACCCTCAATAGACATGGAGAACAATTGAATGCAATCTTCTTTATGACAGCTCTTTATCACATTTGAAGTGTATCAGGTCCACCCTCAGTCTTTATTTCTCAAAACTAAATTTGCCCAGATTTTTTTTTTAACTTTCCCCATAGGTCAGGTTTTCTAAACCTTTTATTAAAGTTGCTCTCCTCTTGGCTCTCTCCAGTTCGTCTCCATCTTTCTTAACATGCGACACCCGAAACTGGACTGAGGACTTAACAGTGCAGGACAATTACCTTTCTTGTCTTACGTACAACACACCTCTTAATACACCCCAGAATTAAATTAGCCTTTTTCACAACTGCATCACGTTGACTCCTATTCAATTTGTGATCCACTATAACCTCCACATCCTTCTCGGCAGTACAACCATCTAGCCAGTTCTACATTTTTGTAGATGTGCATTTGGGCTTTTTTGTGTTTTTAGTTTTGTTTTTTTCTTCTTCTTCCTCAGTATAGTATTTTGCATTTGTCTTATTTGTTGATTTCAGACCAATTCTCCAATTTATTAATGTCATTTTGAATTCTAATCCTGTCCTCCAAAGCATTAGCAACCCCTTTCAGCTTGATGTCATTCACAAATTTGTAGAATATATGTAAGCAGGGATGAAAATGAGCTGGTACAGCATACTGGTAAGAAGCTGGTACTGTCCCATGCGCAGCCGATGTTAGTGTTGCTGCAGCATTGCTGCCCCTTTTGCTCCCTCCTGTTTGTTGGGGGGTTGGGCAAAGGGGGCAGTTGCCCCAAGGCCAGCAATTTAAAAGGGCCTGGGGCCCTTTTAAATTGCCGCCAGAATCCCAGGCAGCCCTGATGGGCTAGCTGGGGGAGGCTGACTCCCTAGGTTCCACAGCCTGCTCCCCGTACCAGTAAGTGTTTAATATTACTTTCACCCCTGTATGTAAGAATACTCTCCACTCTAGCACTTAAGTCATTAATGAAAATATTGAATAGTATTGGACCCTGGACAGATTCCTGTGGGACTCCCCCAGATAGAGCCACTCAGTTTGACACTGAACTACTGATAACTCCTTTTCCAGTAAGGACATTTCAATCAGTTTTGCACCCACCTTTATAGTAACTTTATCTAGACCCCATTTCCCCAGTTAGCTTGTGGGGATGTGCCAAAAGCCTTTCTAAAATCCAGATATGTCTGCAACTTCCCTACATACACTAGGCCAGTAAACCTGTCAAAGAAGGAAATTAGGCTGGTTTGGTATGGCTTGTTCTTGACAAATCCTCTGTATTGATGAGGACTCCCAACAAATTTCATGAGACCACTCCAATTTTTTTTGTGCCAAAGTAATTAATGAAAATATTAAATTATCACTCCCCTTACAGAGCTGTCAGGAAACGGGATGACCCATTTGGAGGAATACAGCTCATCATCTGTGGGGACTTCTTACAACTGCCTCCAGTCAGCAAAGGCAATGAGGAAACAAAGTTCTGCTTCCAGGTGTGAAGCCATCCCTACTCACTACTTCAGATTTTGTTTGTGGCTGTCTCCTAATGAATGAACAACTGATTCACAGGCAAAGAGCTGGAGGAAATGCATCCACGTGAACATGGAGCTGACAGAAGTCCGGAGACAGACTGAAAAGAGCTTCATCTCACTCCTGCGTACAATCCGCCTGGGCAGGTGAGGAGGAACCTCTTTCCTCCCTCCCATAGGTGGCCCAGTGTAGGGTGGGTGTCACTTGGCTACCTCTCCAACATCATCTAAAGGTGGTATAGCTGGGTAGATGGCTGTTAAGGGGCCTGGACACATCTTTGCCTCACCCACTCCCAAGCCCCACAGCCTCTCGACTCCTTCTCCAACTAATGGAAGCAGTAATACTGGTTGCTTCTTGCCCAATTAAGGAGGCTGCCTGCATTGTGATCGCTCAGTCTCTGCTCCATGGTGTCCATTTTACCTGATGTGCTGATGGATCTAATGTTCGTGAGACACATGAACAATATGACAATGCTGGTATAAAATTAACAAATTAAACCTGATGTTCATTTCCTTGGAACCTAACCCTACACCTGGAAGTATCCTTCCCTGTCTCTGTATAAAGTTGTGTGGGCAATTAAGCTGCTCTAGCAGGTGGCAATCATGGGCATTAGGGAATGGGGAGGAGATGAGGGGGTAAGAATGTGCTTGTCACATGCATCCACCTTGTGAATAAATCATCCAAGGGGTAAAAAGTTTTGGTGATCTCATGAAATCCCCATATGAATGCTTTCAGTGACACTGAAAGCAAACAATGTTATCAATCTCTTAATGTTACATTACTGCTCCTATCAAAGGAGCTGCACTAGAGTAGTTCTAGCAGTCAGCACAAGTCTGGAACAACACAGTGAATTAAATGTAATGCCCTGTTTACATTTGTGGTCCCACTATGACTAGTCCCAGAGATGCTCCATTAGAGCAGTGGTTGGGGACCTTAAGAACCTTAATGAGAGAGAGAGATAAGGCCATGGGGGGTGGGGAGAGCAGGGCTTGTATGCACAAGTTGAAATAACTCACAATTCCAATAGGAGTAGCGACTTTGTGGTGTTTGCCCAGGATGTACAATAGATATCGCTAGGTATTTCTCACCTGAGATATCCTGTTGGAGACTTTAAACATTTATTACTTGTTATATTATTATGGTACTTATTTGCCACCCCCAATGTCCACCAGGTGCACAGTTGAGGTTACCAAGCAGCTGATGCAAACAGCTACCAACAGGGTCGAGAGAGATGGGATCCTTGCAACTCGTCTCTGCACCCACAGGGATGATGTGGAACTAACAAATGAGAGACGGTTGCAACAGTTACCAGGTAAACACGTGGGGCAAGAAAACTGTTAATTTCAACAGGAGGAGAGGACACTGTAGATAATGAAGAACTGGCATTGTGGAGCTCAAGCTGCTCTAGTCATAACCTCTTCCAGCTGGCATTGTGGATATGAGGGGTTATTGTAGGGTCAGACCTGCCTAGGGTTTTAAAAAAATACATAATTTATACAGGTAATCATCTCTACTATGTAAAATTTGCATAAACTATGCCTAACAAATCTCCTATTACACATGAAGAAAAGGAGTACTTGTGGCACCTTAGAGACTAACAAATTTATTTGAGCATAAGCTTTCGTGAACTGTAGCTCACAAAAGCTTTATGCTCAAATTTTAGTACTCTTCTTTTTGCAAATACAGACTAACACGGCTGCTACTCTGAAACCTATTACACATGCACGCACTCCAACTGTAGACCAGACCTGCCCTTTAGTTCATTTATTTCCCCCATTCCTAGTCTCCCCTCCCATCCAATACCTCATGCAGGTCTGGCTCTTCTCAGGAGGTCCTAGTGCAGTCTGCTGCTTCTGCTTCACTGCTAGTTAAGTGTTTCATGCCCAGAGAGTCTTCCCCAGCTGTCTCTGGGTGGTCTTGCTGGAAAAACTAGAGGGGGGTGGGGAGGTCTTGCATTCATCCATTGGCAAAGGCATAAAAGGGAGGAGACTGGCTTCAGGTCAGTTGTTAGAATAATGGCAGAGACTCATCAGGGAGGTGGGTGCTGGAATGGGGGTCTACAAGCTGGAGACTCCAGGGAAATGCAGGTCCGTTATAGAAACTGTCTCATCTTGGAGCACAAACTGCAGACTCTAAAGCCTCTCTGTGCTAAACTTCCTTTCATGGTAGCTTTGATTGTGAGGGGAAATGGAGCAAGAATACATGGCCACACTCTTAAAGCTGCAATTGAAGTCTGACTGCTCAGTGCCTGGCCTCTTGGGACATATCTGTGCTGCAACATAAACTCATGCTTGACTCCAGGCTCAAGGCCCCCCCCCTCCCCACTTGCATCTACACTGTAATTGTGTTAACCCAGGACTCGACCCAGCATCCCAGGATGCTGCTGGGCTGGAGGGTCCAAGCTCCAGTTAAGCCCCACCTGACTTGGGTCCCAGGAATCGGCCAGAAGTATCCCATGGAACTATGGGATAACTTCCTTAGTCCTCTCTATCCCAGTAATCTGCAATCCACACTATTAAAAACAGACCTTTTTGTGGGACAGAAAACGGTGCCAAAACATCCACCAGTGCCTCATGGATGGTCTGTTAGTTTCCTGACACAGGACTGAAAGTGCAAGCAAGAGAAGTTCATCAAAACGTGCCTTCTCCATGTTGTCATTCCAGTAGCAGACCAAAAATGACTGCTTAGCAGGCTGGGTTGGTGGACTGTTCTTCCTTCCTGTAACATGCAGGGCAGGCATGAAAGTTTTCCCACAGTACACCATGGTCTTGGGGCTAGAGTGGCCACACTATTGTATGGGTGGGGGAAGAGAGCATGCTAGGGACTCTGAGATGTGGTTACTTTGACTCAGCTCTGCACTCTGTGCTGTGCATGCCAGTGCCCTAGATTCAAGCATGAGTTAGAAAAGCCTTAACAAAGGGTTAAAATACAATGTAGATGCTCCAGCCCAGGGTTCCCTAACACGAGTCCCACTAATCCTGGGCTTACATTCCAGTGTAGACATACCTTCAGTTTCACAAGCTCTGGAAGGTGTAAATTGGAGCAGGAGGTAGGGGATGGCCAGCAGGGGCTTTCTGCTGTTGGAAGCTACTAGAAGAGATCCTTTCTGGGGTGTACAAGAGTTGTGTGTGGAGAGCTGGATTTCTGGGACTGAATTCAGAATAGAAAGTAAGAGCCCTTCTGGCTCAGTCTAGAGACTCCTGCTATGTGGAGTGAGTGCCAAGTCTTCCTCATATTTAGGGACTTTGTTGTATGATAATTCTGATGGTAAGTCCATATTTGTATTGCTTTTTCCTCACCAGGAGAAATGCACTCCTATGAGGCTGTGGATAGCGATCCCATGCTAGTCAAAGCAATTGATGCTCAGTGTCCAGTAAGTCACTGTATTCAGTTGAAACCAGGAGCCCAGGTGAGCATATGCATATTCTATGGGGAGTAACTGCCAACAGAAGGATTAGAGTCAGTATTTGGGGAAAGATTTTTAAAGATAACAGCACAGGGATATGGACTGGGTGTGAAATGGAAGCACCTCTCAGACCCCAGGCTGTTCTAAACAAACAGGCTATTACATTAAGATGGCCTTCCCCACTTGATGAAAGCCACTTGGTTTAAATTCAAAGTCTCAATCTCTGCTTGGAGACTGATTGACCAAGGTGACTGCTTGCTCTGTGTCCAATGAAAGACATTGTATGCACAGCACAGAATCACACTATGTACAGATTGGGTGGGGACTGGAGGAAAAGGCAGTTTAAAGCCACTTTTGTGCTGCCTGGATTCTAGGCTGCTCAGCTCCCAGCATAAATTAGAGCTAGGCTTCTTATGGACTATGGCACAGCTCAGAATCCCTGCAGCACCATGTGTTAAGGCTCTGGCCTCCCATCACCAGTACACCCTGTAAACCAGGGTTTGGGGGTGAGGGGCACAATAGGGCTGCTTACAATGGCCCCACACTGTCTGCATTGGAGAATTGTTCCCTGGCCACTTTCAGTCTCTCTTAAAGTCCCTGTAAACTGCTGGAGTGTGGGGAGGAATCTTCCCAGAGATCCAAGTGTCACTATTATGTGACTTTGGTTGTAGACAGAACCAATTCACAATCTTCCCAAAGCAATTTCACAGAGTAAATGGGTGATGGGATCTGTGCCCTGTGAAGCTCAACAGCTGAGAGCCCTGGGGAGGAAGGAGCTCTGGGATGGCTTCACTGGGAGGTGATTCCACCTACTGTTCCTAGGTCCCACAGTAACATTAACAGTATCTGCCAATTCTGCTCCTAACTCAGAGGCTTCAGAACTGGGGCAAGGCAGGTGAATGACTAGGGCTGTAAGGCAAGGGCACCAAACAAATCTAGGCATCTTTCCCCTCCACTTTAGGTGATTCTTACAAAGAACCTGGATGTGTCCCGGGGTCTGGTGAATGGGGCAAGAGGGGTTGTGGTTGAATTTGAAACTGACGGGAAGGGTGAGTATATAATGTTACGGTTGCCAGTTCTGGCTGGATGTATTCCAGGAGACTTCTTCACATGACATAATCTGTAATTAAAGATTAATTTCTGGAGACTCCAGGACAATTCTGGAGGGTTGGCAACCCTATATGATGTGCTTATGACTGTTTGCCAGTAGCAGCTGCAATTCCTGGATGGGGGAAGAGTAATCATTTCTGCAACACCAAATTCTCCCTGCCTGTGAGAACCAAGAATCAGGCCAAGCCCCTAGGTATAGCTGCTTAAAGGTTTTCTGTGTGTGCTTTTCATCATTCTCTGGCTCTGCATGCTTGCTTGCTCTTATCTGGTTTCTGACCACATGCACTCATGCTCTCTCCTTGCAACAGTACATCTTTCTAATAGCAAATGTAGCTTTTTAGCAATGCAGTGTTACAACCCTCCACTGCACTATTTCATGTTTTCTCTGCTCCATTTCTGGCATGTTAAATAGTTCTGTCCCTTCTCCTGCTTAAGGGTGCCTTCTCTGAATGCTTTACAGCATCATCTCACTCCAGCAAGAACCACTGTGCTAGAGGAGCAGCAGAATTGAGTTGTGCTTCTATAAATAGAGCCCCAAAGCCCATGGAAGAGTTGGTCTGAAATGGGAAGGGATGGGGAAGGGAAAAGGGTAAACTTGGGCTCCTGCTTCCTGGGAACGCTGGTACCAGAGGGACATTCCTTATTCTGACCCTCTCTTTTCTCCCAGGACTGCCCCAAGTGAGGTTTCTTTGTGGGGTCACAGAGTTAATCAGACTGGAGCGATGGGTCTTCAAAGGTCCATCTGGAATTTATCTGAGTCGTCAACAGTTGCCTCTAAAATTGGCATGGGCCATATCCATCCACAAGAGCCAGGTTAGTACTCTTATAGAGAGACTGCCACAAAAAGTATTCCCCTGGCAGTAGTGGGAGAGGAGAGTGCCAGGACACCTGTGTGGGTTGGAGGAAGTGGTTTTGGGGGCAGGGTTGCCTAAAGATGCTAGCACTGCTGATGACAGGGCGGAAGGAAACTGCCTCATCTTCCTCCCTTTGCCTTGGTTAAGGTATGTTGGCTCAAAGGGTACTACCATTCATGGTTCTGGAGCAACAGCCAATAGGCCTGAAAACATTACCCAGTCTCTTGGAGTTAAATCTTCCTTTTTTACTCTGTAGGCATGTATTTAGGCACAGCAGAATCTATGTTCAACAATTTATTACTTTAACTGGAGTTACCAAATGGCTCAGTTTAAACAGAGCACTGGATTGGTTTAAGTTAAAAATTAAAGCGTGTTTGTTAACAAAAGAAAAGATTAAGTGAATTTAAATGAGAAAGTTAGAAATGGTTACAAGTAAACGAAAGTGAAAACGTACATCTAAAAAGCTAAAACTTAATCTAGCAAATTTTGGTTTAAGGCTCTGTTTGCTCACCAACAGTCTTCCAGCAAGATGGTGACTGACCTTTCGTTGGTCATTATCTCTCCCAGAGGTCCAAAGGTGCTGGTGCCTTTGTCTTATGTGAAAGATACCTGGGAGTTTTCTGTCCCTTTCTTTTATAGTCCAATGAATTTCTGAAGTGGATTCTTCTCAGGGTTATCCTTCCAAGTATAGTTTATTCAAGCAGTAGGCAGTGACATGGAGTCTAGTGGTGGAACAGAACAATTTTTAGATTTTTTTTTCTCCTTCCTGTCATGTCTTCCCCCTGCTGTCTTGAGGACGCTATTTACTACATGTATGTAAATTGAGGTGTAAACACATTCTTTGAGTGATGGTCCCTACTGTATTCCACTGGGATTGTGTCCAGAGATGGAGCTTTTGAAAGTAGCACTGTATGGCAGTCTGCGTAGGCGCCTGCACCACCTTGTGGTTTCAGATGAGGTGATTAAAGGTTGCAGCAAGCCACAAGCATCTCCAGGCCTTTCTCACTGGTCCAAGTTGGAGCTTCTCCTATCCTCTCATCCTTGTGCTGCACTTTGCAAAACCTTTAGAAAAAGATGTGGGTTTTTTTTACATTTTCTAATTTTAAATTTGTTCCTTGTTTTCTTATAAGATTTAGGACTTGAACCTGCTTCAGTTGTGCCCCCTGGCCAAATGTTCCTCCTCTTTCCCAACACATACAGTACACAGATCTGTCTACTGGATTATACTGAAGATGCTAGGGCTCAAAATCAGAGCTTCCTGTCCCCACTTGTTTTCTATCTGTGACGAGCACCAGTATAGTGCTTTTTGTACTGCTTGGGGGAATCCCACAATAGCATCCAGGTGCAGTATCTGCCTTGCTTTCCCTGCCTGTACTTGAGAAAACTGGGCTCTGCCTCAAGAAGCACCTCCATAGAGGCTGCCACGAGATCTGTTAGATCCTGGCCAGGGAAACATCCCCCCCCCTCCCACATCAGTCTCAGCAGGCAAAGAGTGCTCAACCCTAATGTGGAGCCTCCTTTCAGAGGAATGGATACCATTGACCCATGGGAGAGTTGGAAGCACTCTGGGTCCCCATGAATTCTTTGCATTAGAAGGGCTGTGATTGCCACAAACCCCAATCCAGTCATTGGTTCACAGGGTCTCTTACCGCACTATGTTCCTGCCACCTCCTGTTCCAGCAGCACCACCATTTGTAGAGGTCTCTGATTCAGATGATATGGATATCTGACACAATCCACTGTTCCCATTCAAGGAGCATGACTATTGCTAGGTTCTGACAGCACTGTGGCAGTTCCTTACCTGTAGAGCTGGTATGCAGCACTATGGTCATGGGCTATACAACAGCAGGGTCAAGTGGGTTGTCCACACTGGAACTCATGGCCCTAGTATTCACCCTCTGAATGGTCCCACTCAGTTTGGGAAGATTCTCTTGCATTGCCACCACAACCCTTGTCAGGTGAATGCTCCAAAATAGCACTGGATGATGCGCCAATCAACTGATCCAGAGTGGTATTCATTGTCATCTCCAGACATGGCTCTCATCAACTCCTTCCTTTCTGTTCCAGGAACTGCTGCAGAGAATAGCCAATGCACTTGAGATTCCATTAGAAGAAGTACAGGCTAGTCAACACCAGTTGAGTTCTTTCACACATTGGTACCACCAAGGGTGGCCCTACCAATCAACGATGCCATTCTCCCGTCAGTGTACACTGTATGGCACATCTTGGTCACATGTGCACCCACTACAAAAGGGGCTGAAAGGAAGCCCTATATCCTAACCAAGGGATTGGAGTTTCTCTTCTCTCAGCCTCCACCCAATTCACTGGTCATCCAGGCAGCATCAGGGCAATCCAACAAACTAAATCTGTAAGATCGCAACCAATTCCAGGTGCTTTTGCAGGAAGGCAACTTCTTGCCAGGTCCATGCTGCAGGCTGCATTGGACTTTGGTGACAGAGATGGTCATGAGGAGGGAATCCAGGTTACAGGGATACAGGGTCCTGCACTTAGGATGGAAGAATCCAATGCACCGCTACAGACTAGGGACCGAATGGCTCGGCAGCAGTTCTGCGGAAAAGGACCTAGGGGTGACAGTGGACGAGAAGCTGGATATGAGTCAGCAGTGTGCCCTTGTTGCCAAGAAGGCCAATGGCATTTTGGGATGTATAAGTAGGGGCATAGCGAGCAGATCGAGGGACATGATCGTTCCCCTCTATTCGACACTGGTGAGGCCTCATCTGGAGTACTGTGTCCAGTTTTGGGCCCCACACTACAAGAAGGATGTGGATAAATTGGAAAGAGTACAGCAAAGGGCAACAAAAATGATTAGGGGTCTAGAGCACATGACTTATGCGGAGAGGCTGAGGGAGCTGGGATTGTTTAGTCTGCAGAAGAGAAGAATGAGGGGGGATTTGATAGCTGCTTTCAACTACCTGAAAGGGGGTTTCAAAGAGGATGGCTCTAGACTGTTCTCAATGGTAGCAGATGACAGAACGAGGAGTAATGGTCTCAAGTTGCAATGGGGGAGGTTTAGATTGGATATTAGGAAAAACTTTTTCACTAAGAGGGTGGTGAAACACTGGAATGCGTTACCTAGGGAGGTGGTAGAATCTCCTTCCTTAGAGGTTTTTAAGGTCAGGTTTGACAAAGCCCTGGCTAGGATGATTTAACTGGGACTTGGTCCTGCTTTGAGCAGGGGGTTGGACTAGATGACCTTCTGGGGTCCCTTCCAACCCTGATATTCTATGATCTCTCAGGCTTCCTGAGGGAGGTGTAGAACATGCTAGAAAACCTTCTATTTGACAAATCACACCTCTTCAACCAGAAGATGGATGATTAACTACACTCCCTTAAGGGGTCTAGAGCCACATCAAGAATTTTGGGCATTTACATATATTCACCTAAGAGGGCAGTAAAACTCTTGCCCTAATCACAATTCTACAGGGCCCCACAACTGTACCACCAATGTATCTACAAACCTCCTAAGGTCTACAGAACCCATCCACCTACATCAACAGCCCAGTCATCCACCCAACACACCCAATCGTCCTGTAAATGGTATTTGACTGTCATGAGAGCTGTCCACCACTCCGTACACCAATACCCCTACTGACTACCCCATTTGGGGGCCATCTCAAATGCTTTCTGCCAGGATGGAAAGCCATAACAATGGACAAGTAAGTCCTAGATGTTATCCAGAATGGCTGTCATAGAGTTTATAGCAATGCCCCCATCACACCCTCCACAGAGGTCCACATGCATGGAGCACTTCTTCTGCTATGATGATATCCAACTAGAGATGGAATCTCTCTTGCAGAGGGGACTTGTGGAAACACTTCCAGTACCTTTTTCAGGGCACAGGGTTCTATTCAAACTACTTCCTGCTACCCAAAAAGAACGGAGGATGGAGACCAGTCTTGGACCTTTGACATCTCAACTGTTAAGATGTCACATGGTGACGCTTAAAACAATCACTACCTCCCTAGAAAAAGGCAAGTGGTTTATGGCTCTTGATATGTAAGGTGCCTACTTCCATATCGATATGCACCCGACTCACAGAATGTTCCTGAGGTTCAAGGTGTGACCATGACATTTTCAATACAGGGGTCTCCTGTTCTGACTTACTGCTGCCCCACACTTATTCACAAAAGCTTTCTCCATAGTGGCAGATCATCACTAATGGCAGAGTCCTCATTTTTCCCTATCTAGATGACTGGCTGATAGCAGCATGGCCCAAAAAAGGGGCGTGGGAATCAACATCCCAGCTGCTTCTACTCCTCTCTTCCCTAGGAGTCTGTATCAACTCTGAAAAATTGACTTTACTCCCTACACGCTCCCTTGAGTTCATAGAAGCTCATACAGGCCAGAGCTTATCTGCCACGGGACAGATTCTACACAAGGAGAGAACTTACCACTTGCAACCCTTCAGTTTCAGCCAAGACCTGCCTTTCCCTCTTTGGGTTTATGGTGTCCTGCACATATGTCAATCCCTTTGCTTGACTGAACCTTCATTTTCTACAACTATGACTACAAAGAATCTACACACCTGTGCATACCCTGCTCAGCATCCTGCCAAAAGTAATCTCCATTACAATGGCAGATAGACCACTATGAGTCTGCTTGGGGATGACCTTCCTCCCATCCTCACCCACTGACTATCCTAACAGACTTATCTCTCTTGGTCTGGAGAGATCAGATGATAAAAGGCACTTGGACTCCATGGGAGACCAGGATGCACATAAACATATTGGAACTCCAGGCAGTGCACAAAGCTTGGCACCCCACCCCGTTCCTGTCAACCATTCATGGCTGGCACGTCCTCATTGTGTTCAACACCACCACAGACTCCTACATAAACAAACAAGAGGGCATGAGATCCCAAGCCGAACAGCACCCTACCTACCAGGCACCCAGAACATGATTTCCAATGCTCTCAGCAGAAACTTTGCAATCAACCACTAATGGGAGTTGCATGACACATAATTGCAGACATTTTCGAGCGACCCCAGTAAGGGATCTCTTTGCATCCAATACCACATGCACTCAGTATTGCTCAAGGGGAGGAATTCGAGCTCACTCGCAGGGCAACGCACAGGTTATAGATCAATCAGATCGTACACACTATGCCTTCTACCCCCTTACCTCTCCTACCACAAGTGATCCACAAAATCGGGTGAGAGCAACAACCATTCTGATCTCCCCTTCTTCAAGTGCTTGCTCATGTCCATTCCAGTGTCCATGTGTCACTTGCAGTATTGCTGAAAGTTTTTCCCCTAGTGGTATCCATTGGGTCAGCTCTGGTGCCCCCTCGAGTGGTGCCTTCATGGTGCTGTAGATAGGCACCTGCTGACCCGCCAACCCCTCAGTTCCTTGTTTCCATCTGTGACTGTCTTTGGAACGCAGTTCATCTCTGACATAGCAAGTGATACACCTTAGTGGTTTCATTCTGTAAGGAATAAACAGATATAGCTTTAAATGTTTGTAAGCTCCTGCCCGGGGTGCTAGAGTATGCCTGGATCCTGGGGATTTAAGCAGTGTGCTACAAGCCCATACACTCGCTGCTGGAAGTTCCTGGGGAAAGGTCATGTTCAGGAACGGTGCTGGATTTGTAAAAACTTTAAACCCAGAACCAGGAAGAGGAGAGATAATAGATTCAAATCCCTTCTCATGGGGGAAGCACTTTGCCCCTCGTCGGAGCATCAACCCAATCCGTTACAAAGTACCTCCTTGGTTAGGAGTGTTCTGGCTTCCTTTAGAGGGGCTCAGCATGGTCCAAGATCCCTAGCACCAACTACCACCTGGTACCAACATACTTTTCCAGCTAAGAAGTCAGCACTATCCACACAGTACTGCTTTCTATCGCCGGTGCTGCAGAAGATGGAAAAAGTCAGACGCGGGGTGCTCCCCACTGAGGAAGACGCCTGAGAGAGTGAGAGTAACTCTCAAACAGACATTGAACTGTTGACACCATTGACTTCGGTACCAGGAGGAGGTCCATTGTGTCTGGTGCCCACGGATTCCCCATCTAGAGTGAGCAATAGAAGGGATACAGCCCTGGCTGCACCATTGACACCCTGAGGCATATGAGGCAGCAAGGAGCCTCCTGGCCTTTCCAGCACTGCTATGTTCCCCGAATCATGGCCAATAAGGGACAGGTCTGGCATCACAGGACTCCATTCCACAAAGGCAGGTACCGGCCTTGGGCAGGCTGGCAATGATGCCGAGACACCATCCGCCATAACGTTCATGTTTGCGGGGCTTGACCCCTCCCCCCCACACACAGTGTCACTCGTCACAGCACCCTACAACCGTCTCAGCACCCCATACTATCACAGCACCACTATCCAGCACTACCGTGGTCTCCCAGGAGTGGGTCATTGGGCTCCGAATTGCAGGTAGACTCGTACACCTCACGAAGAAGCCGACATCGGGCAGATCCTAGTAGCCATGCCTGGTAGCCATGACTCAAGGGCTCGTCCCATCAGCCTGGTCTCTTACCCAGTGGCAGATGCCACTCCAGTGGCCAATCTGGACCCCTTGGGTAGCTCAACTGTTCCAGGGCTCCCACTAAGGGTGATCTTGCTCAGCGCCATGAGAGGTGAGAGCACCTCCACCTTCCCTACCCCCTTGGAGAAAGGCTCCATTCAAGGGGCAGATGTCAGTGATGCTCAGGATACCCCAGCAGGACACCAGCCAGCAATGGACATACAAACCTGATGCCAGTCCAAGCCTCCTTGTCCTTCTTCCCCTGATGAGGCAGTGGTGGGTATGGCTATAGCATCTATACAAGACCACTACAAGGCTCGCCAGGAGCTCTTGTCAGGTGGCACAGAACCTGGCCATTAAATTGGAGATCATGGAGTCAGCCCTAGCCTTGGTGGACATATTGGCACCCTCAGCACTGGCAAGGGTTGGCCCTATCATTGAACGAGGCCATCTTGCATCCCATGAGGGCTCTATGGCAAAGCCCCACATCCCTCCAGCCCATTGCAAAGCAGGTGTAGAGGAAGTATTTTTTGCCCCTGAAGGGGTATGAGTATTTGTACACCCAACCCCCACCAAGATCCCTGGGGGCGGCCACTGCTAGTGAGCAGGAAAGATAAGGGCAGCAAGGACCATCCACATAAGGCAAAGGAAGTCAGGAAACTGGACCTGGTGGGGAGGAAAGTATACTCAATGGGGGGCCCTCCAGTTGAGGATCTCCAACCACCAGGCACTGCTAAGCCACGATGCCTGTTATTCCTGGTCCACTAGGCTAAAATTCAAGGAACTCTTGCCATCACTCAAAGAAGAAAACAAGGTTACTTACCCATAACTGGAGGTGCTTCGAGCTGTGTGGTCCCTATCTGTATTACACTGCCCGCCCTACTTCCCCTCTGCTGCGGATCCCATACGTCTGCATTGGAGAAGGAACTGGAGATGCTGGCAGCCTGCCACCCCCTTTAGTGCCTTGGACAAAACCACAAGGCAGTGCAGGGTGCATGCACAGACCACCAAACAGTAGTACTTTCAAAAGCTCTGGCTCCAGGCCCATGCGTAAAACCCACAGTGGAATACAGATAAAGGAAAATGAGGTTACTCACCTTCATTTAGGATAGACTTTTTTTTTTTTTTTTTTTTTAAACTTTTGCCTAGGCATTGTTGTCTTGTTTTGAACATGTGCTAACATCATATAGGGACAATTCATAACTTCACAGACAATATTGCTGCATACATTTCACCATGATATTGTTGACTAGCGAATTATTAGTTTTCAAATGATATCTCAGACTATTTTGTTCAAAGATTATTACAATAGTCAGTGTGTAGGGTCACACCATTCTTGTGCCAGCATTAACCCTTAACTTCTCCCCCTCTCAACTGTTTATCCCTCTGATATACTTAGAGTAATGATATCTCCCTTCAGCCTTCATTTTGTTAGGCTAAACATGCCAAGTCTCTTCTCGTAAGGTAGGTTCTCTTTTCCTCTGATCATCCTCGTAGCCCCTCTCTGCACCTGTTCCACTTTGAATTAATCTTAACCATGGGAGACCAGAATTCTCAAGTGTCTAAAAGGAAGTTAGAAGAGGAACTAAGGACAATCCTGCTCCATTTTGTCTAAATGTCCCCAGGAAGTCCTTTTTCCAACCCCATTGATCTACTTCCTGCCAACTTCATAGAGAAGTTCCCTTTGCATTGGGAAGGGGTAGATATTAATAGGAGCAGTGTTTTCCTGACACTTGTACCTTCATCACTATATTGTGGATGGGGCAATTGGGTCCCATATGAAGATGTGTGGGATGGCTTTTGTGTTGCAAGCTCACTTGGTTTTACCTGTGTCTTCCATGCACTAGGGTATGTCATTAGACTGTGTGGAGATCTCCCTGTCTCGTGTCTTTGAAAGTGGTCAGGCTTATGTAGCCCTTTCCCGAGCCCGTAGCCTTGAGGGCCTCCGCGTTCTGGATTTTGATCCCAATGTTGTAAGAGCCAATCCATATGTGCTACAGTTCTACAATCACTTACAGAAAGAACAACTTCTATCTCAGGTAAATTCAGCAATTGAGGATCTCTATAAGCCTGTTGCAAGCAGAGACAGGCACTAAAATGCAGAATCTGAACAGTCTCCCCCATAAAAAGAAAAGGAGCAGTGGGTAGTGATGGGAGGGACAGGATTGGGGAAACTCAGGGAAGAGTAAACGGGGAAGCATGTGATAGAAGAAGGATGTTAGCACTATGGATGAAAGAAGAAGGATGTTTAGTCTATGATGAGTCCTATTCAGATTACAGCCCACTAACTGATCCACTGCACAGAATGGAAGTGAGAGTTCCCTAGGCCCAATCCTTCCCCTTCCATAGAAGGGCTAAATGAGAAATGATTCACTGGAACTCTCGTTTTTTTTCTCCTAGGCTTCTCCACACAGATACATTGCAGCAGAAGAGAAGGAGAATTGGCAATCTAGCTGAGGATACTCTAGGCTACTTCTGCAAGGCACAAGTACAGGCTGTTCTGGTTTCAGCAGCCCAGCTGTTGGGCACATCTTATACCATTGGTGAAATTTTGCTTTGTCTGTGTTTCTGCTTGATTGGCTCAAAGGCCACACCTGCCCACTGTGAAAACACTAGCTGTTCAGGCACTTAACTTTTTGGGGAAAATTCTTCCTCTGTTTTACATCCTGCTGGTTTAGGGTGGAGGATAGCATCAGACCCTATCCTCTCTTCCTGACATATGCATACTTGTGTAATGTGGGACTTGTCCTTGGCAAGCTGGAGGAGAAATAAGATGTGGCTCTCCCCGTTTGTCCGCTGGACTGGAGCCTACTAGCTGTGGCTGTCATCACACAGAAAGGATACTGAAGAGCAATTGGAATGCTGGTGCTGCAAGTACGCTATTTCCAGCTGGTGAAGTGCTAACAATCAGGATGTCACTCTGCAGGTCAAGTAAGGTGCACCCTGCCTTTAGAGCCGTTTTATGCTATCCATGTGTCACTTGTTGATTTTAGAGAGGGTTCACTGGTTTTACTGCTGGGTGAAGTTATGTGAAGTCATAACCGTCCTCTTAATTTTGATGGTACTTTATGGCAATAAAAGGATATATCTGCTGCAATCTGTCATACCAAGTTTTAGAAGTAGGGGTAGAGGGGATTATGGGTATCTGATATGGTGGCTTAAAATGTTTCAAACAGTTTCCTAGGAGTATTTCTTTAGTTTACTGGAGCCTAGGGATCCATCATTTTCTATAAAGGCAGGCCTGGGGCCTCAGGAACTCCACGGCTGAGCTTATGGGCTCCAGAAATCCTTATTTCTCTCTGGGGCTCTCTGCAGCATGTCAAGCTGAAGTCCAACTCGGAGACAGACTTCCCCATAGGGAGCAAAGCGCTCTAGAAGGTATTTGCAGTGACACTGGACAGCCTTTTCAAGGCAAGGTAACATTTTAGTCACCTGGAACGCACCACCATTATCCCGTTAAGTTGGAGAGAATGACTTAAGGCTTGTTCTTCAAGTGCTTGGTCATGTCCATTCTATGTCAGTTGTGTCTGCTTGCCACATGCACCAGTGCCAGAATATTTCCCCTAGTGGTCGCCATAGGGCCAGCTCTTGTGCCCTCTTGAGTTGCACGCATATGCGCCAGTATAAGTTCCTTCTTACTGCCAGTGTTGATGCTGGAACATCCTTGTGCTGTAGCAAACTGTTCTAATGAGATGGTTTTTCCTGTAGCTTTTATTAATGTAAAAAGTTTTATTATTGGAAGGTGTAGTTTTAGTAGCTCTTAGTATAGGTTGTTAGTCCCTTGTGCGTCAGGGGAGGGGGTAGGTTTAGGTTGGGGTTAGAGGGTGAGGGGTTGGGGTTAGGGTTCGGTTGGGTTTAGGATTTGGGGGGGTGGGGTTTGGGGTTAAGAGGATAGGGTGAGGGTTTAGGGTTGGGGTTAGGTTTAGGAGGGAGAGTGAGGGGTTAGGGCTAGGGTCAGGGTTGGGTTTAGGGTCAGGTTTAGGGTTGGGGGGGTTAGGGTTAAGGGGTTGGGGCTAGGGCTGGGTTAGGGGTCAGGGTCAGGTTTAGGGGTTAGGGGCTTACGGTTAGGGGGTTAGGGTGGTTAGGGTTTAGGGGTTAGGGTTTTAGGGTTGGGGTTTTGGGGTTGGGTTAAGGTCAGGGTTTGGGGTCAGGGCTAGGGGTTAGGGTTTTAGGGTTGGGGTTGGGTTAGGGGTAGGGTTA